>NC_056750.1:846229963-846234963 GCF_019279795.1 Protopterus annectens
TTACTGCTAGCATTACTGCTATCATCCCAGTCATGTCATGGACTCCCACAGCAACTGTTGTGCAAGGTCCATATATATATGGGGGCAACAGCTGGACAACACATATGTGCCCTTGTACATTCCAGAGGTCAGTGTGTGGTATACAGTGTTCCTTGCCCTTGTACAGCCTTTTATGGGGTGGGGGGGTTCAATGCCATTACCCTAGGCTGTGACACCTTTTCAGGGATATAAGTGTTAAGACACATTGAGGTGTATGGCTGGACACTTTCATGCATTCCTCCATGTGAACAGTGGTGGGCTACAGCTTACAGTGTTGCACAAAGTTCAGTCAGTCAGTGTGATAGTGAGATGTTAGGTTAAGCAATGTTATGTACGAGATACTGTGACATTACCACAACTACTACAGTTCCCCCTAGGGCTTGACTACAGGCTGTAAATGGAGGCTGCTGACCTACACCTGTGAGTGTTGATTGTTTCTCATCTTGAATGCTATTTTTTTAATGTTGTACTAATTGCAGGCCTCAGCCTGGACAGCATAGTATGTTATAAATCCACAGTGCTTGCATCTACTGTTTTGTGTGGGTCTTGCATCCATCATTGTATATGTATTTGGAAATATATGTGCTGTCACAAATGACATACATTATTGTATTGTACACAGATTAAAGGTTTTCTGAGTATGCAAACCTGTGTGTGGTGTCCTGAGTTTTGAATTGTGAGTGGGTATATATTGACTGTTACGTATTCTCATTTGTGGGAATGGTTGCTACACTACACTTTTCACAGGTGCCACTTACAGGGGTTATGTTTCTGGGATATACTGTGCACCCAGTGCATCTACAGTACTTCTACATATGTATGGCTATTAATATGTTTTGTCTGTGTATATGTGTATATATATGTGTATATACACACACACACACACACACACACACAGACACACAGACACACACACACACACACACACACACACACACACACACACACACACATATATGGATATATATATATATATATATATATATATATATATATATATATATCATTTATCTATAGAGACATCTATATATATATATATATATATATATATATATGTACATATATGTCTACATAAATATATATATATATATATATATATATATATATATATATATATATATATATATATCCATGTGTGTGCATATCTGCAGCATTGTAATGTGTAGTCCTTCCACACTGACATTCCCTACAGTCGAATGACTTGTCTGCATGATATGTTTCAGATATTGCCCTGACTTTTTACAGTTGCATTGGCTTACTGTTAAACCATTGTAGCTGTGTTGTGGAGGGTCCTGGGGTCAAGAACTGCATGTGCTGGATATTGCATTGCACAGCATATCTGTTATGGCTGTGGTGGGGGGGAACATAGCAGTAATCACCAGGTATCCCTCATTTGAACCCCCCACCCCTATTAACAGTGAATTTGGTCAGTTATTTTGTGGTGGAGGTTCAGGTTGTTTTTCCTATTTGGAGGTGCAATTCACATATCTATCCGTATATATATATATATATATATATATATATATATATATATATATGTATGTATATGTATGTATATGTATGTATATCTATATATATATATATCCCTAAATATCGTAAATAAAGAAAATAAAGAAAACAGACTGATACTGGATCTACTGCAATGACACCTCGGCTCGGACAGTGAAAATCTGTTTAATGCCAAAAAACAACCACAAAAGTATCCACATTTTGGCATTAAACAGATTTTCGCTGTCCGAGCCGAGGTGTCATTGCAGTAGATCCAGTATCAGTCTGTTTTCTTTATATCCCTAAATATATGTGAACATATTTATCTATCTACCTATATACCATTGATGTGATATGCTTTATGTATGAGTCATACATTTATATGTAGCTGTGTATCTCTCTACATTTACATATCTATAACTGTCCATATGTCCATGCATGTTTGGCTCACAATTTTGGCCTGTCTTACAATCATCTGGCCAATTGATGTGGATGATGTCAGGAATGAGGTCAGTCAGGAATGACAATACATTAGAGTTTCAGACTTCATGATGTTCAGATTATGTGTATTACAACATATCACTGTTTAACTAGCAATGTTTTACATGTATAAGAACAATATTTCACATTTCTCCCCAATTTGTACCCCAATTCTTTCACACTGTGTCCAGAATGTTTGCAATAAGAGGATGAGTGTTATGATAGTAGTACAATTCCCCTTATGCAGATTGACTGTGCTGCATGATATGTCTGGGAATACTTGGGATTTATGTATATCTGACATGGTGTAGTGGTAATTCACTATGATTGTGGTATGCAGGGTCCTGGGTTTTGGCCTTGCAGTGGCTGTCAATTTTGTTGCTGGGTAGAACAAGGGCTGTGGGATACAGGGTGATTAAGGCACTTTTAAGCAGTTGTAAGCATGTTTGCATGACGGTAAGCATTGCCAACTGCAGGTAACATCCAGTTACACCAGATTAGCCTCGAAATTGCTTACTTTGTGTACGCAGTGCTTACCATCGCTCAAACACAAACCTCCGGTTACATATGCTTAAAGATAGTTTGCGTCAGATTTGCTGAGCCTGTAAACTTAAACTCACTTACTAGTGCTGACATATACTTACTACTGCTTATTGCTGCTTAACCTAACTACTGCTTTATGCATTATGATACTGACACCTCACATGTGCATTTCCTGCAGTACTCCAGTTTTTATATATATAGATATATATATATATATATATATATATATATATGTTATTCCGTGGGTTATGCAACATACATATTACTCATAACATGCTTTGCCATGGGAAATGGTATGTCTTAGTTCCTTCCTTGTTCCCCCCTCCTTTCTCACTTACATCCACGGGCCATTCCCATTAGAATGGGTCCATCCAACCCCGGCACACCTCGGTCCATAATGTCATACCCATCATTCCCTCCCCCCATTCCTCCTCCACATCATTCATCCTTCCTACAGGTTCCAGCCGAATCTAACCACACCACTACACATTGCCCACTCTCCACTTCTCGGGACCCATCACGTAAGTTGTCTCAAATCATGGATCTTCAGGCTTCCACACATTTAGTCCACGAACATACGTAACCTTCTCTGCTTACCTTTGAGGCATGGTATGTTACTCCGAAGATTCTTTTTAGCAGAATTTTTGGAGTCGTCCCACCAGGGAGGAACATGCATTTGTTTAAGATTAGACTTAGCAGGTTGACACTGTTTCTCCCACTGGTAGTATCCTGCCAGTAGTCCGGGAAGCAGTGCTGTGCTATGCTTAGTGGTGCTTATTATCTGATTTGCATGATATTTGCCATCTGGCATTGATTTCCCCTTCATTACATGTTATATATGTGTCTTGTATCCTTGAGTGATGTGTACGTACACTGTATGAGGTCCTGGGTGCTTCTACACTTCATTACAATAACACCTCACATCTGGACTTACTGCAGTACTCCATTTCAAATATGTATGTTCTGTAGTCAGTCATGGCACATATGACTGTATACTGATGCCTTTCACAGGTTCAGTTTGGTTATACTATGGTGAGGACATGTTTACTACTACCTCATTCTTCTGTACTTCTGTGATGGCTTGGTGGATAGCTGCTGGGACTATGGAGTATAGGGTCCTGGGTTCATGACCTGCATGGCTGTTTATTTTGTTGCTGGGCTGAAAAAGGCCCATTGGATACAGAGTGATTAAGGCACATTAAAGCAGTTATAAGGCCTTAAGCCCACTTACTAGTGCATACATATACTTACTATTGCTTATTTGTACTTACACCTGCTCACTAGTGCCTTATTCAGTCTGACACTGATACGCCACATGTGCATTTCTTGCGTAACTCCAGCTCATATATATATATATATGATATTTAGTGGGTTTTGCAACAAAACTATTGGTTATAACATGCTTTGCCATGTAAAATAGACCTTGCTACAGTGGGACTCGAACCGGGAATGCCTGCTCATTGGTCGGATGCTCTGCCCACTACACTATTGCTGTTTTGCTTCATTTGCATATCTCTACCATAATGTCAAACCCATGTTTCCTTCCCCTGTCCCCCGAGCTCCACGTACATAGCATCCATCCATTCTCCAGTTGCTAGCCCGGCCATACCACACCTCCACACACTGCCCTCACTGCACATCTCGGTACTCCTCCAGTATACTGTCTCGACTCAAGCTTCTGCAGGCTCCTCATCCGTTTAGCCCATGTACGTATGAGCCTTGCTGTGACGGTACTCTGGTACTGGTGCAGATATCGATGTTACTCACAATTTGTGGTTCATCCCACCAGGGATGGACCTGTTGTTGTGTCAAGATTAGGCTTAGCTGGTCTACACTGTTTCTCCCACTGGTAGCATCCTGCCAGGGGTTTGAGAAGCAGCAGTTTGCTCATACACCTGGCCAGCCTCATCTCCTGGTTTCGCGAAACCGACACCCCAGGTGTGACATTCTCTGCATGAAGCACGCCCACATGCCCCCACGGCGTTCACCATTTTTTATTATTCTCTTCAGTATTATGCAAGACTACTGTTCTCACAGTATGATCGGACAGCACTGTTCTTTGATACACACAGACTGCTCAAAATACTGTGATTAAGCAATGTTTGTTGGTATTAATCTACATACTTACATACATTTCCTATACTGTTTAATGACGGTGCTGGATGATATGTTTGTGATAGCAGCTGAATGTGTATCTGCCATGGCTTAGTGGTAACTCACTTTGACTATAGTGTGTAGGGTCGGGGGGTTGCAACCTGGGAGTGCAGATTATTTTGTTACTGGGCACGAAGAGAGCTGTTGGCTACAGAATGACTAAGGCACTTTTGAGCAATTGTAGGTGGGTATGCACTGGTTTGCGTGAGGGTCAACATTGCGGACCTCTGGTTACGGCACCTTACACTGAGTTAGCTTCTACATTGCTTAACCAGTGTGGGCATTGCTTACCGCTG
>NC_056750.1:846542463-846736543 GCF_019279795.1 Protopterus annectens
ATACATTTATTAATAATGAAGTAACAAGGAGAAACACATAGTGTTCATTTCAGAAGCATCTTAGATTTATTTAATGTGGTGCCCACCATTACGTTTCCTCATACTTCATGGAGTTGGGTGATCAGCCACTGCGTTGCTGTATTCAACTGTACAATCCAAGGAATCTGTTGCAGTCTGCTAACCATACATACAATTTTATACTGTATTTTGCACTTTTAAACTGTATTTCAGCTATAGTGCTGATTTTTTAAAACTGTTCTTACTGATTTGTTACACTTTTCGTCTACTGTAGAGTAGACTAGATTTAGACCTGCTGAATCTGGTTCTGTTTGTTAAATTGAGCACTAAACTAGGCTGTCTTTTGTTGGAGAGGGTCCTCCTGCACCCTTGTGGCAGGAAAGTGCAGTTAGTACTCATCTGATTGAAGGCTACTGGCACACGACTCAGTTTTGAGCTTTTTTATTGGTTAAATTGTTTAATTCAGTTTACTCACTGTTGCTACATAAGCTCCACGCTTGCGCAGGTTTGTGCTTGTTTTAACACAGCTCCACAGAGTTAGATAACCAGCCACTGCTCTGCTGTATACATCTGTTTATGGGTAGCACACTTCCGTGTACTATTGTGCACTACCATGCAGTGGGGGTAACCATTGGTGGTTATAGACGCAAAAACTTCAGTAGATATATTTTGCCTTAGTAGCTGCCTGTGAGCTGGCTGAAAAGTCCTTAAATTGCACTTAGCTGCTCTGAAAGCACCTCAGTTGAGGTTTGCCCCTTAAACAGTCCCATAAAAAAAACAAATCTACAATAGTCTCATACAATTCAGAGAACCCCCACTAGTATAGATCCTTTATAGAGCACCCATTAGTATAGACCCTGCTTAGAGCACCCATTTATACCACACCCCTCCATTTTCTCTCCCCATTGTGAACACAGGATTTAACCTGGGATTATGGATGGTCAGTTTCTCTCCATTTTTCCTTGCAGCCTGATTGACATGGGTATCCTGGGGCAGTGTCACAACTGGCTCATGTACACTGACAACCCTCTAATTAGAATTCACTCAAATACAATTTGTGAGATATGCATATGCACTAAGAATCTGGAATCCTTGCTCTCTCAGATACAGAGCAGTAACACTGAACCTGTTATCAGCTCACGTACTACACCTCCTACACAAACCATGCACTCAACACATAAATCATCATACACAGAGGTACTCAACAGAAACTTACCTAAACACCAAATATCTTCTAACATAAACATGCTAAACCTAATACAGCACCTACAGCACTCAATACACATAAAAACATAAGCATCAGTGTCTCACCAAATAAGCCTCTAAGGCAAAGCACATGTAAACCAAATATTTTAGTCATAGAGGACTCCATTGTGAGACACACAGATGTCACACTCACCAGGCTGGACAAGGAGAAGGTTACGGTCACCTGTCTATCAGGTGCCAGGATCCATCAGATCACATATGTCCTCAAGTCTCTCAACAAGTATCATTATGACTCTGTCATAGTTCATGTTGGTGTGAATGACTTGAGACATACCTCACTGGACTATATGAAGAGACACATGATTGAGCTCAATGAATATGTGTCCCAGGCAGGTATGTCCCTAGCCTTGAGCAGCATTCTACCCTCACCTAGGATGATACCACAATATAAACAAAAAATGATTGACTTCAACAATTCGTTTGTTTCTGGTGTCATTCTAAGGGGATCCAGTTCCTGTCAGCCTGGGATAACATGGTTGATAGATCATGCTACTTTGCCAGAGATGGTCTTCACCTGTCAGCTAGGCTTTCAGTTACTGGCTAAGGCATTTGCTCCCCCATTGTGCCTTTTTTTAGGCAACATCTCAAGAACAAAATTTCAGATGTGAAAATATCACTCACAAATAAACTAAAGGTTATGCTGCTAAACACTAGGAGTTTAAATCAAAAACTGAACTCTCTGGAAACACTCGTCTTCTTGGAAGATGTTGACATCTGTGCAGTCACAGAAACTTGGTTCAGGGCCACAGAGAGTACCTGGGCCTTGCAAGGCTGCAATGCCTTCCACACTTTCAGACCACAAAATGAATGTGTGAGAATCAAAGGAGAAGCAGTACCATGGAGTTACTCAAAGGTCAGCTAACTGGGGGTAAGGCCCCCTTCAAGTCATCATTAGCTATAGACCCCCTTTAATGAACTGAGATACAGATGCTGCTTATTTGGACCTACTTGAGTCAATCAAATTACAACCAAATACTCTAGTCATGGGTGATTTTTACTACCCATCCATTGACTGGGAAACTTATATGAGTACAAACATGCTCGCACAAAGGTTCCTGGACTTTGTTAACACTAATGCCCTGGAACAAATAGTATGCAATCCAACAAGGGGCTCAAATATTCTTGAATTGGTCCTCACTAACATGAGTGACTGTTGCACCACCACAAGTATAGGACCCTCACTAGTTAAATCTGATCACAAATCAGTCACATTTGAAGTAGCTATAACACTGGAACCCCTCTTAGGTGAACTCAGGCTAAAAAAAATTCAGCAAAGCTAATTATACCCTACTAAGGGGTGGCATAACTAATTTCTAAGCTCCTGTTCCCACAGATGGCATTGACAACTTTACTAACATATACAAAAAATCCCTTGTACAAAAAGTTACACAAATGTATTGACACAGCTGTACTTGATAGGACCAAAACAAGATCCTCAAGAGAAAACAAGCCGCTCTGGTGCACATCTAGCATTAATAAGTTATACTACAAGAGGAAGAAGTTGCTGTCTAAGAATAAAAAAGAGAGGTCCTAGCACTGGAAAACACCCTCCTCAGCTTGAACAAACAAATAAGACAACTTGTAAGATCTTCTAAGGGCAACTTAAAAAATAAATTAGCAACCACAGCTAAGGATAACTATAAGTCATTCTTCAGCTATATCTGTAACCTAAAAGGTAGGACCCAAACATGTGCTGAACTAGCTGTGGAGGGCATCACACACACACTGATCTTGCAAAAATAGCTAACCTATTAGCTGACAGGTTTGACAAAAATTCCACCCCCGTCCCCTTCAAACATTCCACAAAGCACTTCCTCTACATTTCCCCCACCTTGCATCTCCAAAGAGCAAGTCATTAATGCTCTCTCCAAGGCCAAAAACACAGCCTCTATGGGACCGGATGGCATCTCAGATTGAGTTTTAAATGGTGTAAAGCATGAGTTAGCAACTCCATTAAGTACTCTCTTCAACCACAGCCTGAGTACTGGCTTTGTCCCTGCTGAATGGAAAACAACATCATTCTCCTTCATAAAAGGGGTACAGTAACAGACCTTGGGAACTACAGACCCATAAGCTTAACCAGCCTTACCTATAAGGCCATGGAACGAATCATCATGGACTTTATAAATAAGAATGTAGATGATCTCCAAACCCTTGATCCAACATGGTTTGGTTTTGTCAAAGCTAGGTCATACCTGTTCAACCTGGTGGACTTCAAAAACATCACTAGAGCCATAGATGAAGGCATTTCATGAACTTTAATCGTACTCTGACTTAGGAATGGGGTCCATTCCCGTCATGGTATTAGAATCCCAAAAGACTTGAAGAAATCAAAAAAGGAAGGCAAATCTGTGCATACAGCATACCTTGACTTAGCCAAGGCTGTTGACACAATTCCACATTCAGGCATCATTGATTAACTCTTCCAGTTGAATATCAACCCTTATGTTGTCAGGTGGGTTGCTAATTGTCTCATCAACAGATCACGCTCAGTCAGAGTTGGGGACTTTACCTCAACCAGCAGACCTGTCACCAGTGGGGTTCCACAAGGGTCAGTACTGGGCCCCCTATTGTTTGGAATATACTTCTCAGAAGTTCAGGCCAAAACAGAGGAGCTGTGGCTGACTAAGTTTGCTGCTGACTGCAAATTAGGAAAAATTATTGATTCCCCAAATTATGTCAATATACTTCAAGTGGGACTTACATAAACCAATGATTGGTGCTAAAGCCATGGAGTCAAACTCAATGTTAAAAATTGTATTATCATCCCCTTCGGTAAAGATGATATATCTGCAGACTATCACATAAATAATAATACCCTAAGTAAGACATCAGTACTGAGAGACTTGTGAATGCAAGTTGACTCTAGCCTAAACTTTGACCATCATGTGTCTACTGTGATAAGGAAAGCATTCCATGTTGCACACCTCATTAGCAAAGACATTGCCTCAAGAGCAAAAGAGGCCATAACACCCCTGTACTCAAGCCTCATCAGGCTAATAATTGAGTACAATGCTTCCTTTGGTATGTACCTTACCAGGCACCTGCAGCATCTTGAGAGACTTCAGAGATTTCTAACCAAGAAAATTCAGGGTTTCCAGCATATGTCATACATTGACAGACTGAAGTCATTGTCATGGTACTCAGTAGCGTACAGACTACTTAGAGAAGATTTGTACCTGGCCTACAGAGCAATCTTGGATCCAAACCTAATGGAAATGTTGCACATCTGCAAGTCAAATGGGACAAGGGTCACCTACTCCAGGGACTTTAACCTGGCCTGCGACATAAATAGGGTATGCTGGAGAGATAGATATGTCTCTCAGTGGTTACCACTTCTCTGGACTAGATTACAAATTCACATTAAACAAAGCCCCTCTATGACCTTGTTTAAGCATAGCCTGGATCTGGTCAATAGCCCAGTAACCAACTATGAACCTATGATATTCTTATGTATTGTATGCTTATTTATTATTCATGTTTTTTTTTTCCTGTGCTTCTGGGTCATGGCTGAAAAGAGTTTTTTGACCAGCCAACTTACCCTACTTTTAATACAGTATCTTTTTCATGTACAAAAGTGGCTAACAGGTGATCTTTCAGAAAAAAATTCCATTGTGCTTAGCAGTACATTGGATTTATTGTGGGTGTTTTTCCTGAAAGGTCTTTTTTGGCCCAGGTGAGTAGGGTTGCCAACTTTTCAAATAATGCCCAAATTGGGGCATCTTTTTTGTAGAAACGTTAGATTTTTTAGAATAAAGTATACCCGTGGCCAGTGGAAAGGACAGAACTTCACCTACTTGCCAAAATAAAAGCTTATTCTTGCAGCACTTGAGTTGTTTATGCTGTTTCATATACATACTAATCGTTTTATGCAATGAAACTTTTAAAGAGAACCTAAGAAATATTTTTATTTAAAAATCTCAGGACATTTGCCTTTATTTTTTTCCCGCAGGACAAAACTTCCAAATAGGGACTGTCCTGCGCAAAGAGGAACAGGTGGTAATCCTACTAGTAGTGAGAAGAACTTGTTTCTTTAAACTCATATCAGGTGTACATTTTATTCTGAATACTTGTTTCGTAGTTTGGGTATAACTGTTAATCTAAAATAGATACGTAGATTTCTGGAAATACAGTATTCCCCAAAATACGGTTTTAGGGCGCACACCCTGCGGTCCCTTTTACCGCTGACGGTGTTATTACACTGAAATGAACAAGTCTCGTAAGAGCAGCTGACAGCTGGAGATGCAGTTAGTGTTTAAACCCGTTACTCACATTCAGCGGCAACTTTGTGCGGCTCCAGCAGGCGTCGCTGTCACACTTAAAGACTAGCCAGGACGGCTGAGTAGTTCAAGCTAGATCGGGGATTGGCAGGCCAAGCAGGACTAACGCAGGGCGAGTGGGGAGAGTCGAAAAGAAAGCTCCAAACAATCTGTATCCATCTGTTTAACATAGATTGTACTCCAAGGTTTAATTTATTGTATTCCAAAGGACAAGATCTTGACAAAAGACTAGGTAGGAAGTATATATAATATTATTTTTATTTTATTCAGCTTAAAATGGAGATGGCTAGTAACATTTGAGACAAGATCTGGAAGACGTCTTGTTACGTAATTGGTTGTGCTATCGTATTGTTCCTTTGGCGTGATTATAGTTATTTCAAGTATCAGATTTAAGTGATTTTTTTTTTCCTTTTAAGTGCATTTGTAAAGCTTTTGTATGCAGTGTTTTTGAGAAAGTAGACTAAGAACTGGCTCAGCCATTTTGATTCACGGTTTGTTAAAAGGGCAATCTATTTTTATTAATAGATGTTTTCAGCTTCTATATTTTTTTTTCGTCACTATTGTTAAAATAGTGTTGTTGGTGGAAGAATAGCGACAGTATATTGTGTGTCGTGTCTTGAAAAGAAAAAAAAAACAGCTCTTTTTTTTGTGGGGGGGGGGGGTACCGTTATTATTGCCTTGAAGTACTGGTCAGTATTTGAACTGAAACGTTATTTTGTATTGAGTTCGGGCCTGGCTTCTACTCTGGGAACGGTTTCCTTTTAAAAGGAGGTAGGGGCGAGCTGTAGTAATTGTCGAATTTAAAACCTTGTTTTGGCAGGTGAAGGCAGATGATACAAGTGGGGTCAGGGGTTGGAATCTGGGTTTACCTGGCCTTGTATAACCTGACCCTATGTTTTGTAGTAGTTGCTACCAGTTTATTGCATTTTATTAAGTCACATGTGTTCTGTGTACATTTATAAGCACTTACCTTAGCATCACTTATCTTTGTAGGATAGATTGTTTACATTTCTCATAAAGGTAAGCTTCCCTTTCTGTGCTTGGCCTATTTATATATGAAGCTGTGTGGGCCTGATCCTTTTTACCATTATTCACAGTACATTTTATTTCTGTGTTTATATTTTCTTTACATGGGAGTGCACTGCTGTCTGGAACGGTTAAGCAACCGTTAATGTGGCGTTTGCAAAACTTTGCTTCTTAAAGGAGCAATTTGATAAGCGCTAGGGCACTGCTTGCGTAATGCAATGTTTTCCTTTGACTGTTACTGGTTTTGTTGAAGCAGTGTGTGAGATGGGTTTCCTTTAGCTGTTACAAGAAGGCTGATGTGTTTGATAACGCTATAAGGTGTCCTCTTCCTTTATTTTCTTCCAAGACCGGTTGTGTCTAAACATGGTGGTCCTAGTGTTTTAGAAGAGGGCCGTATTTCCTTCGGAGACCACTGCCCATTTGTAAATGGGACATGGCATTTCCTGTTTGTAAGTCATAGTTACGGATGGACGTAGTCATCGAGAGTATTACATCTGCAGTGTTTATCAGAGTTGTGTTAACAAAAACAATTTAAATAATCTTAATTATTCGACACAAGTTTCCAAAACACTGCAGCTTTAGCAGCCTGATAGTGACGTGCAGTTAGCTTTTGTACTGCTGGTGGGATTGCATGTTAGTACGTGGTACGAGCTGTCTTGTTTCCAAGCTAATGGAAAGGGGTAATTAAAATGTTTTTCACTTAAAAATAGGGTCATTTTCTTCTTGTTAGTAACTTGGGGTTTGGCCTGAAAGGGTTTTTTTTTATTTTAATTGCATCTCTTGGTAGTGCTAATCACAGAGAAACAGGATGGATTTATCTGACTCTGGATGGAACTGGGAACGCGGTGTGTAGATGTAGAGATCGGGTATGGGATATTAGGGCAGGAAATAGGAAGTGAACTGTGATGTATTTGTGAAATATGCGACTAGCCTGATTGCTTCAAATTCATGAACATTTTTTGGTGTATTCAGGAGTAATAAACTTGCGTGTGCCCACTGCATGGGTGTAATTATTTAGGGATGTCCTTGCTTAGTGTCAGGTTTTATGCTGAATTGCTGCTGTACTTGTTTGATCAGATGCACTCTTTCTGTGTTATATCCAGTGATGACTTTAGCCAGTAAATGCTATAGTTCTGTATAATGGAGGCGGCAGGCAGTGGATGCCTGACCAAATTAAATCAACCTGAATTAGAAACAATAATTCTGATTCTTAGTAGCATAATGCAAGTGTTAATATCATTTTGCAGAAAGCAATTGAACACACTGAACAGGAATAACAATTAACTTGGACTTCCAGCATCCCACCTTAAATGACCAAAAGGTTACTCTGGAACATTTGGCTAGGTTACCTGCTAATCTGCTCATCCACAGTTAGAAGCAGTCTGTGTATGTTGTATTCGTTTCAGTACGTAGATATTTTAAGGAGTCATGCAGACACTTCACTGCTGCCTGTTCAAAGTAGATTACTAAACAGTGTTGCATTTTTGCAGAGCAGGCTAAAGGTTATAGCTCGCTTAATCATGTCCAGGGATATGCAGTAATGTTATCAAAGCAGTGTGTCTGACAGATCTGCATATTAGTATTGGATAGTGTTTGCATTAAACCATTTTATTTGGCTGCATGGATTTCTCTTCAATTACTTGAACACATGTACCTATGCATGTAAGTAAACTGGTCCAGAGACCTTTTTTGACAATAGCTAAGTGGGAACAGTGCATGAAACTGTCTGTTTTCAAGTATAAGGATACAACAGAACGTGAGAATTGTTACAGCTGTAAAGGAAACAGATTTCTAAGTGTAAACGTCATCAGATTTTGTTACATGTACAGTATTATAACGTTTGCAATGAGAGTAAAACTTGTTACTGGTATAAAAGATGTTAACTAATGCGTATTGATAGTATAAAACCTAAAGAGATTTTTATTATAACTTTGTCACCAAGAGTGACCCTGTGTGGATATTAAATTATACAGTCTAGTGTGGAAGGAGGAGTATGATGGTGATTTCCACACATTATAGTAATGCTTACAGTATATTTATTTATTTATTTATTTATTTTACATTTGTATATGATCGCTATGTGTGGTTGAAATGGCTTGAAAACAGAAATGCTGACTTTTATTTTATTTATTTTTACGTATGTTTGGCCTCAAGATGAACAAGCAGCATTTGGTCTCAGATTTGGAGGCTTTTACTATGCTTACAGCTAAAATGCCATTGAGAGGTTTGGTTGAATTGAATTTACTGCCTTAAGTGCTCAATTTTACATTATTGGGTAAGGGCAGAATAGACTTTAGTAGTAAGGTCATTCTCTTTAATTTCCCTTCCCAAGGTCCATAATCTTGGTAAACCGGTGAATGGATTTTCTCTGAAGTGCTATCTATAGCTAATAGAACTTTCACCATTTATGAGTAGAATTTGTCTCGGTCCTTGTGGTGGTGTACCAGTACTTGTCTCATGAGTTTGTTCTTGGTCCACTTCTTTTCTCCATGTATATTAAATCTCCCTTTGCAACTTACCTCATTTAAATGTACTAGTATTTGCAGATGAGCTTTCACTGTTGCCCTTAAAGCCTTTGTGAACAAACTTTACTTTCTTGCAGAAGGTTTCTTGTTAATTTATTCTTGGATAACCAATTCCAGATGAGCTGTTGGTACTACTAAGTCTAGAATTATGTTGCCTATCTCATTGAAAACAGTACCTAAATCTCCTTAACTGTCAGTAGTGGATGTGTTCGGTGTCACTTTCTCTCCAGTTGTGCTACAGAAATGTCTAGGACTTAATGTTAGGCCCACTTACTCAATAGTCGGGATGTCTGTGATCCTTACTTCAGTCCTACATCATCTGAAAGTGGCCTGCGGAATGTCTAACCTGATTGTTATAAATATCGTAATCCCCATGGCTTGAAAAAACTCCCAGTTATACCTCCCTTTTTCAGGTCAAAATGCTCTAGTGTAACACAAACTGCTGAAAACTGAGTGTTTTATCCACTTGAGCTATTTTGTGCACTACTGCATCAGTATCAGTGAGGCGAAGTATCTTCCAATATTGGCTAGGTTCGAGTGCCTGTTTAGTACCTTCAACTTTGTGTCTTAACATGGGTACTGTCATTGCCTCGTATGTTGCAGCCTTACAGATCAGGTTACTTTTATAAGCAACTTTTTCTACAGATTTATTTAGAACCCATTTCTCCAGTCATAGGTTCATAGGTAGGTGCTAGGCTATTGGCCCTAGAGCCTGTATAAGCCTAGCCAAAAAGGTACCCTGGCTTTTGCCACCCAAGAAAATTATTTTCCGGTGACCCTGTCGAGCAGAGCCACAGAGGTGATCCCTGGGGTGAATTTCCCATCTCCCATCCAATCATCAAGATTTTTCTTTAAGAGTGCTAATGAGAGCTTTGTTTGATATAGGTAGGTTGTTCCAGAGTATGGGAAGTCTCTGGGACAGGAATCTATCCCTCCAGCATGTTCTTTTTATTGTGGTGACGAGGTTTGGGTCCCTAGAGCATGTAGCTTGGAGGGATTGGGGGGTTCTTTTTAAGTGGAGCATGTCCAGCAGCTCCGAGTTTGACATAGCTTTGTATGTTGGGCAGAGATCGCCTCAGAGTAGGCGATATGCGACAGAGTAAAGCTGGAGCTTTTTTTGAGACTGTCTGTGTAGGACATTTGTTTGAGGCCGGTAGTCTTCTTTGTGAGGTATTTCTGCTGTAATCCTGGTTGTGAAAGTCATTTACTGTGCCTGCCCCCACTGCCTGGAATAGTGCATCTCCTGACATGAAATTACCGGTCTAATCCTATTGGAAGTTTCACTTACTTAGTACAAATGTACCAGTATCAGGGATACTGGATAATGTAGATGTGACATATAAAAATATATATGCATTGACTTAACTTCAGTGTTGCTGGTTTTGTGAAGAGTAATATTTTACATATTGCATTTATGAGGCTGTTTCTTTCTCTGTCGTGCTGCTTATTGTCTGTATACCTAAATTTTGTGTTTATGGAATTGATTTCCTTGTAGCCTTGGTTGTGTACCGGCCTGCTTACCTGATATTGACTCGATTTGTTTTTTAATTAACACACAATATAAATATTAAAAAAATTGTGTTTTTGTGCTCCATAGTTCTGTCTGTATGCATACTTTTTCTAAACTTTTATATTGTTAAGGGTCCAGTGTGATAAAAAAATTAACGAATCCTAAGATGTTGGAAGGCTCTTGGGACTGCAGTTTAACATCTTGTCCAATTTGCTTGAGGTGGTGGTAGCTCAGATGAATGTCAAAAAAATCTCACTGTACCTGTTGAAAAGGGTAAAGGGGTGTTCCTCAATGCCATGGCCAATTTCCCCATGTAAAATAAATGTCAGTCAGTCTTTCCTAAAAAGAGGCCACTAATTTTGTTGGGACTAATCCAGTCAACAAAAGTTAAATTAATGCACTGTCATTCATTGCACAAAATGCTGAGTTGAGGTTGCTTGTTGTGAGCTCTTTTATGAGATGGAATACAGAGAGGGATTTCAGTATCTCCAGGTTCCTTGAAGTCTTTTTTTAGTTTTGGGGAGGCACTTTCAGGTTGTACAACATGCTTGGGTAGGTACATATAAAGTGGGTATTGTATTTTTGTAATAAGCCTCCGCCTCATAAGGCCGAAGTGTAGAGGGACAAGAAGCATCTTTGACATGCTCCTTCCAGCTAGTTGCCACAGATACTTTAAGCCTACTAGAACTGACTCTGACTGTCTTTGTGTTGGATGTCTTAAAACAGCAGCTGAGGCTGGTGCATGTCCAGTTTCCATTCTGATAGATAAATCCTATTCCCTTCTTATGGAAAAAAAATCATTCTTCCACTGCACAAGCTGGAGTACAGGTTTTTCAAGTATAGACCAATTTACTGTTTGACATTTCCTTCTAAAAATATTAGAAAAAATTGTATTCATACAGAACTTCTGAAGATAACCAGCTTCTGGCTGAATCGCAGGATAGCTTCTGTCCTCATCACAGCAGAACTGCTGCTTTGCTGAATTTTGTCAACACCCACAGAAACGCATGATGTGTAGTGTTCATCTGTATGGACGTAACAAAAGATTTATATACTGTCTTCCACCATAAAGTCACATTTTTAAGGCTCCCCACTTTTCTGCATTGCTTTTATAGCTGTAGTGCACACAAGTAGTGAAATGGAAAACATTTCTTCACCTTCTTGACAGTAAGTATTGGTGTCCATAAGCATCTACACTAGGCGCCATACTTTTCAACAATTACCTCTATACTGCTACAAAAATATGCTACCCTTGTTTAATATGCTGATGACTCCATCCTAATCTACTCTGCCAAATTTGTCTGTAAACTCCAAGACCTTACACAACAACCCATATTTGTTGAAACTTGGCTAATTATTTCACAACTACTACTAAAACCTAAAAAAAAAAGAATACCGTTCTTCATCCAAAAAGAACTACTATTCACTCTGACAACACCTTGATATAAAAAAGTAAATGACGCACAACTGCTGGGTGTCCTAGATGACCAGTTGAAATGACATGCACTTTAAAGAAAAGACAAACTCCAAACTCTTTACATTTATACAGAGCAATAGCCTACCTCCCTGACATGGCTAGAGGATGTACATGTTCTACTTTTCTTACTGCTCTCTCTGCTCTTGCCCTGATCTTCACTACTTACTGCTCTCTCTGTCCTTGCCCCGATCTTCACTACTTGCTGTTCTCTCTGTCCTTGCCCCGATCTTCACTAACCTTAAAGTCTTGCAACTGTCCAAACTCAGCAGTGTTTTAATAATAAAACAGGCAAATTTGCAGTAGACTAGAACAGAACACACCACTGCCCAGTCCTCGAGAATTAAACTGGTTAGAACTCAACATCACTTGGCTCGCTCTCAGCTAACTACGATAAACTGACTTTTTTTCTCTAGAAGCCAAAAAAATCTTTCATCCCCTTAGCATCTTAATCCATTTAGTTCCTCAGAACATTTTTATGTTATAGATAAAAATTGCTAATTACTGTAACCAAATTGTGTAATACTGAAGGTGACTGACTATATTCTAGTAGTGTAGCTAAACTGCAGAGCCACATCTCGCTACCACTGAAATCAATTAATAATTCAAAATGATTTAAAACAGCGCTAAAATTTCATCCGTCAAATCAATGGATCTGGTCCTGTACATCTCCAGGATAAATGCCACTTATCTTAAGCTTGCCATGTCATGAAATCATTTGTCTTCATTCAAAGTCTTGTGCCCCACAACTAGTCTTCACCAATACCTGAAGAGTGTTACTAGAGTCTCGTGTGTGTAGTTTAGTGACACTGATCTCCCATTTCTCTGAACCTGCTTTACACCCACCTCTTAACTACAGTATTAATAGGTTCATAGGTAGGTACTAGGCTTTGGCCCTAGGGCCTGTATAAGCCTAGCCAAAAAGGTACCCTGGCTTTTGCCACCCAAACAAATGTTTCCTTTGCCCCTGTTGAGCAGAGCCACAGAAGTGATCCACAGGGTGAATTTTCTCTCTCCCATCCAATCAAGATTTTTCTTGGAGTGCTAATGAGGAGCTTACTTTGATATAGATAGGTAGTTTGCTCCAGAATATGGGAAGTCTCTGGGACCGGCATGTGTCCCTCCAGCATGTTCTGTTTATTGTTGTGACAAGGTTTAGGTCCCCATGTTTTCGAAGTGCAAATTGCATGGTCTGTTGTCCAACAAATTCACTAATGCACCTCCTCAAATGCTCTGTTCAACATCTACTAAAATGTACGTCTTTTATACTGTAATACTTGCCTGTATATTTTCATATAAATGTTTAGTTTATTCAGCCACAGCATGAAGTTATGGAAGAGGATAGTGAAAGCTAGGTTGAGAAGGGAGGTGTTGATTCGTGAGCAGTGTGGTTTGATGCCAGAAAAGAGCACTGCGGCTGCAAGGTTTGCTCTGAGGGTGTTTGAGTATGGAGAAGGTCCGAAGGAGTTGCAATGTGTCTTTTTAGACTTGGAGAAAGCATATGACATGGTGCCTAGAGAGGAATTGTGGTATTGTATGAGGAAGTCCGGAGTGGCAGAGAAGTACAGGATATATACGAGGGCATTGTGACAGTGGTGAGGTCTACGGTAGGAGTGATGGAGGTGTGAGTACATCAAGGATCAGCTCTGAACCTTTTATTTGCAGTGGTGATAGGCTGACAGTCCCTGTGGACTGTGTTTGTGGATGACATTGTGATGTGCAATGAGAGTAGGGAACAAGTTGAGATCCTAGAGAGGTAGTGGTATGCTCCAGAGAGGAATGAAGGTCAGCAGGCATAAGATGGAGCATGTGTGTACAGAAGAATGGTGAAGATGAGAATAGAGTTGTTTGAAGGTGGGTGAGTTTAAAACTTGGGATCAACGGTTCACAGTAATGGTGGGTGTGGAAGAGAGGTGATGGAGAGTGCAGGCAGGGTAGAGTGGGTGAAGGAGTGTCAGGAGTGAGTTGTGACAGATTGGTACTAATAAGAGTGAAAAGGAGGGTTTCTAAGATGGGAGTGATGCTAGCTACGTTATATGGGTTGGAGATGGTGGCACTAATGAAGAGAGAGAAGAGCTGGAGGTGGTGGAGTTAGATGTTAAGATTTGCATTGGGTGTGACGAGCGGGGGTGGACAGGATTAGAAATGAGTATATTAGAGGGTCAGCTCAGTTTGTCTGGTTTGGAGACCAAGCCAGAGAGGCAAGATTATGTTGGTTTGGACATGCTGAGGAAGGATGTTAAGGATGGAAAAGGAAAAGAGGAAGGCCTAAGATAAGGTTTTATGGGTGTAGTGAGGCAGGACATGCAGGTGGTTGGTGTGACAGAGCAAGATGCAGAGGACAGGAAGAAATGGAAATGGGTGATCCGTTGTGACGACCCCTAATGGACGCAGCTGAAAGACAAGGATGACCAACAATGTTGGAGCTCTGTTTTCCTTGCTTAAGCAGAAGCTGGGTTTTTGATCACACCCGGTAAACAAATGCAAAATAAATAAATGATGTACCTTGGCAAGTAAATTTGCAGAAGACTGACTTTTGACCACTGCCAGTACTTTGTGTCCAGAAGGGCTTCCTGACTACAACCAAGACATGTTGGTCAAAAGACAACTCGCTGTCAGACTTGGATGTCTGTGTAACTAGTTTGTTTTGATAGGTTGTGCCTGCAGTGTGATTTCTAAAGGTATGGATAGTAACTAACTGTGCTGCTCTCAGTGGAGTTTAGGGTGAGACTGTGATTTTCAACCAGTGGGGTTGAACTTGATGACTGCACCTGATCTGTGCACTAGTGTAATGTGCACAAGCAGAATAATGAAGAGTTTTAAAACAAAAACAGGCACCAATGGAGGTGAAATGAAGAATTCAAATACTTGTAATGGAAACAACAGCTGTATTTATTCAATACATAAATGCACACATTACGCGGCATATTGATCCACCAGACTTTATCCAAGCTGTAACAAACCAATTTATACCCCTTCCCCCTATAATTAATTAACCAATTAGTAGTTTAATCAAATTAATTTAATGTTACAAACATTAACCCTTCTGTGCACATTAGCACGTACTTTAACTTAAAAATATACTGTTAATACATAAGTATATGAAATCTTTGTACTGAACCTATTGACAAATCATACAAAATTTACTGGTATGCATAAAATTAATGCAAAAAGCTCCTATATTAGAATAAATAAATTTAAAATACTCCTACATAGTCCTAAGAGTTTTAATAAAAAAAACAAAAAAATATATGTATCCTGCCGAAAAACTTGCAGAAGAATGTATTTGTTCACATGCTTGTCCTTAAAATTAATTTAATAAAATATTAATGTTTAGCATATTATAATATGAACAAGTGAAAATGTACTTTTTAATCTAATTCATACAATAAATCCAATCCTACAACTTAGCTGTCCTCCCCCTTAAGATGGGGGCAGTGGAAATGTGTTCATTAAGACCTGAGAGGCTATTGGCTTCAAGCAATAACTGCCAATATAGTTCCCAAACCTCTGTCCAATTCTCCCAAGGCCCCCCCCCCAGTGTCCTGATGCACCATTTCTATTACACAAAAAAAAATATTTTGCTCCAACACATTATGGTGTATTTATATATTACATTATTGCCATCTTTTATTCTAATGGCGTTCAAATGTTCATATATTCTTTTTAGTTTGCATGTGGTCTTTCCAATATAAAATGTACCACATGTTTTACATAGAGCTAAGTATATCAAACCTTCACTATTGCAATTGGAGAAGCTACCACTCTTAATGGTATACTGCCTATCTGGAATATATAAAAAGAGTCTGGTCTCAAAATATATGCACATTGGGCAAATGTTCCACATTTATAAGTCCCTACCTTTTTTCCACTTGGCCCTTCTGTAGTTCTTCTCCAATTCCTTAAGGTTTTTACCTCTTTTTTTTTTTTTTTTTTTTTTTTTTTTTATGTAAATTGTAATTGGTTTTTAAATAAATTCTCCAATTCTGAGTAACAACCAAACCTTTCCCAGTGTTGTGTAATATTTCGAATCATGGGGGTCTCTTGATTATAGTACAAAACATAATCCCCCCCCCCCCAAAAGTATTCTCAATCTTATACTCCTCCTGCACCTCAACTTTTTCACATCCCAAAATTGGGGCAAATCTAGAGGTTTTAGCATTTTTAACCTCTACCATCACTTCCTCCACCATTTGGTGCAGGATATTTCCTGGCTAAAAACATGTCCCTCATCTTCAAACTTTCCTGTTCAAAGTCCACGTCTCTAGATGTCATCCTGCTACTACGGATGAATTGCCCTTTTAACAATGCTTTTTTTCTGTTTGTTTGGGTGTGTACTACTATAGTATAGGTTCATAGGTTGGTACTGAGCTATCTGCCCGAAAGCATATATTAGCTCAGCCACGTTGTGCGGTATTCGCCGCCCCTTTAGTAGTTCCCTAGACCCTTGTACTAACAGCTAGTACCCTTGGCCCCTATCTAGTAGTGCTGTTGGTGTGATCCCCGGTGTTACCCATCCACTCATCAAGGTTCCTCTTGAAGAGTGATAGTGAGGGGCTCTGTCTTGTGTAGATCGGGACCCTGTTCCATAGTAAGGGAAGTCTCTGCGAAGGAAATCTATCCCTCCAGCATGTTCTATTCATTGTTGTGTTGAGGTTTATATCCCTAGAGCGTGTAGCTCGAGTAGATTTGGTTTTGCTAAGATGGAGCATGTTCAACAATTCTGGGTTGGAAATGGCCCTGTGCGTTGGACAGAGATCACCTCTGAGAAAGCGGTATGCAACAGAACAGCTAAATCGTGCTACATAGGGCAACTGTTTGAGGCCAGTAATTCTCTTGGTTAGGTACCTCTGTGGTCCCTCCAGCTGCTGGAGATGTCTAGCCAGGTACATTCCAATTGGTGCGTTGTACTCAATAATGGGTCTGATGAGGGAAGAGTAGAGGGGGCACCATTACATCCTTGGATCTTGATGCGAACCCTTTCATGATCAGGTGGGTCACACAGAAGGATATTCTAACCACTTTGGCAACATGGTTATCAAAGGAAAGCTGGCTATCTACTTGGGTCCCTAGATCCCTTATTTCTTCTTCAGATTTCAGGGGATTATGTCCGATGTTGTAGTTTGCGGGTACTCTGTTTTTTTCCAAAGGGGATTACTACGCATTTTTTTGCATAAAAAATGTATTTGTATAAATAAGAGTTGGAGAAGGTATCCTCCTTGTATACGCTTGAGGTGTATTGCTGTAAATGTTTATCCTTCTTAGTGGAAACATCCAGGAAGTTGATCTCTTCTCTAGAAATATGGTGGGTAAATTTAAAAAATTCAGTAGTCCTATTTAAATATTGTATAAAATCCATTAACTTGGCCTCCCCTCCCTTCCAAAAAATACATCTATCGTCTAGATAACATTTGTAGTATACCTAGTACTGTGCATATTCCGATTCGAGCACAAATTTCTCCTCCCACATCGTAAGTACTATGTTTGCATATGTAGGGGCACAGCATGCCCCCATAGCAACCCCTTGTATCTGCTTGAAAAATTCACCTTCAAAAAATAAGTCTTGCTGCAAGACCAAATCCATTAACTCAGTATGTACCAAAACATTGTTATGGTCCAAATTTCCATACTTATTAATGGCCTCCTGAAACCATTCAAAACCTGTTTGAATAAGGAATCACATTGAATAAATAGGTCCTGTATATCCATTGTAACAAATATGATGTAATCACAATACTTGTCATCCTTAATACTACTTAGAAATTCCCAGGAATCTTTCAAGATTCTGTTGAAGGAAACCCATATGTTCTTTAATTTGATGTCTAAAAATTTGTCCAAAGGGTAGGTTTTGGAACCATTTGCGGCTACTATTGGTCTCATTGAGGGGTCCTCCACATTCTTGTGCACTTCGGGTATCCCAGATATGGCAGGGATTCTGGGTTTTTCCACACTGATATTTATAGGTGTCATGGTTAATTTAGATTATCATCCATTTATTTTAAAGCAAAATCTATTTTACAGTAAGCTACATTGATTTCATTCCTTGATACCCTAACGCATCTAGTAGTATCATTTAACATATTCATCATTTTACTGGAATAAAGAATGCTGTCCATAAATACTACCCCACCCTCGTTATCAGGTTGCATCACCCTAATATAACAATCTTCTTGTAATGATTTAAGAAGTTCCATCTCTTCCCTCGTGACATTTGGTTTACCTTTCCAATTTTCCTTAAATTCTTCTCTAATCTTTTCTATCTGCCCAGATTTTTTTAACTGGGGGTGCATGGGTGGGTTAATGATGCTAGGTTTTCTAACTTCAGTGTTGCCTCTAGTATTTTGCTGCCCATGAAACATAATTTTCCAAGTTTTTCTTTCTCAAAAAAATTCTTAAATCCATCAAACTATCCACCATATTGCCCCTACTAGAAGGAATAAACTCAAAACCTTTTGAGAACAGCGTGAAGTGCTGCATATTTATCTCCACGCCACTATAATTTATAAATACTAAAGTACTTGAATATGTCGTGGTCCCTGAACAACAATATCTCCTATATTATCCCCAGTGTCTTGTTCCCCTCCGCTGCTACTTTGCTTTATTTCCTGCCGCTTGTGGAACCCCTGGGAAAATACCATACAGGTGATTTGTATCTCAATCTGTCCGATCTCCTAGTATTTTAAATGTATTTATTCTAATATATGAGCTTTTTGCATTAATTTTATGCATACCAGTAAATTTTGTATGATTGTCTAAGTTTTAAGTAGAAAGATTTCATATACTTGTGTATTAACAGTATACTTTTAAGTTGGAGTAAGTACTTGCTAATGTGCACAGAAGGGTTAATGTTTGTAACATTAATTGTTTTGATTCAACTACTAATTGGTTAATTACAGGGGGGAAGGGGTATGAATAGGTTTGTTGCAGCTTTGATAAAGTTTGATA
Source organism: Protopterus annectens (assembly GCF_019279795.1). Classification (NCBI taxonomy): domain Eukaryota; kingdom Metazoa; phylum Chordata; order Ceratodontiformes; family Protopteridae; genus Protopterus; species Protopterus annectens. Next base: position 846,561,508 of record NC_056750.1, read on the forward strand.
CGTCTGAAGTCCGGTGGATGAAAATGCCGTGTGATGTGTGCATTTATGTCTTGAATAAATACAGCTGTTGTTTCCATTACAAGTATTTGAATTCTTTATTTCACCTCCATTGGTGACTGTTTTTGTTTTAAAGTTGTTTCTTGGTCTTGTCAGGCACTTTACCTCTTTTTGTTAGAATATGAAGAGTGTAACATTAATTCTGTGCAGCACTTAAATGGCGAAAGTAATCAACGTTGACATGTTAAAGTTAAGCAAATAGTAGTTTATTTCACTTAATGTATGTATTTGCATTTAGTCACACTCTCTTTCTACAACTGAAGCATATAGTGGGAGGAGGGGGTTGTCGCTTAGTTTTGCCCAACGCTTTTTGTAACCTCGAGCTTTAGCAAAGCCAATTCTGTCGGTCAAAAAATGTTATATTCAAGTTCATATTCATTGCTTCAGTAATGCTGTCTGGGCTTTGTAGTAGAACAATACCCCACTGTGATTTTTGTGCAGGAATGGGTGTGACCTATGTGATTGACTGGGCAAACCCATGTGACATTGCATGCAAAATAAGGCTGAGTGACAAGCCATGCAGATTATCCAATGACCCATTGCATCTGTGACAGTTTGTTTCCTTTCTTGAAATACGTCCATTCCAAGCCAGTTATTGTATCATTTTAACTGGGAGATGTAAGGACAGGTTCAACCATTAGCATGAGAGAAGGGCAGTATGTACCCAGTACGTAGCTGGACCCCACCTAATTTTGTGCTTTAAATTGCTTTTGCAGGGGGTCAAGCCCCCCCTGCACTCCCCACATTTCTTAAAACTTTTGTGCTTCAGATTACTTTTGCGGGGGGGGCAAGCCCCCTACAACCCCTACGTTTATTAACTATAGTTTTCATGATTATCAGCTGCTATGCAAGTTGAGAAAAATGAAGCGATTGTCTGTGTGAGGGATGTTACTTCAGGTATGTACAAGTTTTGCCTTAACACGAGTAATAAGTGTGTTTCCATGAGCTGTAACTGTTTGCAAAGTAAGTTTTACACAGAAGTAAAGCTGCTGCTTTCTACTGAAACAGTACTCCTCTCATACAAAGCACACTTCCAAACTCTGGTGAACACGAGCTGCTTATGTCCCTGTCCTTATTAGTTTTCATTGCATTGTATTTATTAATAATATTTTTTGCGTAAAATCACTGCAGAGTGAAAGGGATAGAATTTCACATGCACTTGCTAGACCGTACTTTTGTAAAATATATTAAATTCCAGATTCAACTACACTGTTCATATTCTGTTTGGTAAAGCTTAACTATCTCATGTTTATTCATAGTAAAACTAGCAATTACAGGGAATTGTAGTGGGCGGTCCTTGCTACTGCACATCTGGTGGGGTAATCTAATACAAAACCGCCGTCTGTTCATCATGGTCTGTCTTCCCCTTTTTTCTTCAGTCTTTGCCAGTGTTTCTCTAGTGAACCCTCTCTTCATATTATATGGTCAAAGTATGTGAGAGTTTTGTTTTAATATCAGGATTTTAATGAAGTCTGTGTGTATGTTGTGTTGTTTTTAGTACTGACCTGATTATCTTGCAGTCTAAAATTTCTAAAAAAAAAAAGCTTTCTCCAGCACCACAGTTCAACAAAGGCATCCCCACCCCGGGGTGTATCTTTTATGTATAGTTCAATTCTTGCAGTAGTATGTGGTGGTGGGGGGGGTCACATCACATCATATCATCAATGTGATGTCTTTACTGTTTGAAATCTTATCCAATTTTGCTGTAGTTTTCCTGCCAAAAGAGTATTTTATTTGCTTGTACAACTACAGTCACTATTTTCAAAGAATTTTTCAAAGCATTAATAGGACTACAAGCTTTTATATTGGTGCAGTGGGTTGTTTACTCCAAGCTTTTATATTGGTGCAGTGGGTTGTTTACTCCTCTACCTTTTGCCTTCATTAACAGGCTGTTTAATTCTTCCATATTTTCAGTCGCTGGAGTGGTGTGATCTGCCTACTTAAGGTTAATATTTCTACCAGCAGTTATGATTCTAGTGTTTTACATGATGTATTTGGCACACAAATTGAATAGATAGGATGACGGTCTAATTATTAACGAGCCAATTGTTCCATATTCTTTTTTAACCATCTAGTAATTCCTTTTATGTCTAGCTTACAGGCGTTTGAGCATTACCTTGCTAGCATGTGAAACTACCTTAAATTGTTTAAAACATTCAGCAAGAAAATCAAACCAAGACTCAGGATTACAACGAGGCAACCAGGCCTTTGGCTGAAAAATTCAAACAGCATATATCCTTCAAACAGAAGGATTTATCCAAGTAACAAGTCCGGTCTGTGTAAAATTCACAACTCGCAGTTCATTTATTTGAGTGACAGAAAAACGGTAAGCGCTTTCGCTAGATTGCTTCCTCAGACCTTCAAGAACGCACCTTTCCTGTCCTTGTATACTACCTTCAAATATTTCAAAATGTCATTACTAATCAGAACACTTCTTACATGGTCATGTGTCCAATTTAAATATTTATCCAAAAATAAAAGCAAAGGTAAAATGCAGAAGTAAAATGTAAAAGCACAGCAACAACTTGCTCAATATAAAATGTGTAAAAGTTATACAGCACCAATATAACGCGTATAGCATGCACTAATTTATACAGAAATAAAATAATAAATGCACAGCAACAGCTTGCTCCAAACACAATTCAAGAATATAGTTAAAAATATGTAAGGGTTATACAGCACAGTTGTAACGCACAACCTGCACTGATTTTATAATATAGCCATAATACAACCATAGAAGTCAGAAATCAAATATTTTGAGTTTCTGACTTCACTTTTTCATCTTCTTATTCTTTAGGTAAGGTTTAATAGAGGCTCTTTCATAGAGTCCTCTTCCTTTGTCTGCTCTAAAGGTTGTAATCCATCATGCCTCTCTGTTTTCAGTAACATTTCTGACGTCACCTTTTCTAATGCTTGGTACAATAACCTCTATAACTCTGGAGATTGATTTATTTATCTTTTGTTTTGATTCTGGCCTTTGTTTACATTTTCAGTCTGGCTTTCTGAGCATGGCCCAGCTTTGGGTGTGGGGGTTGGAGGAGGGGTGCTTATAGGATGTTTCAGTGATGGTCCATCTCAAATTGCAGTTGTACTCGCAACAGCTTTCCCCCCCCAAGTCTTTTGGTTTCACCCGTGCTTTTTATCCCCAGAGAAAAGTAGTTTTTCGGGAATTTTATGACCTCGCCACTACCTTGCAGGAAAACACATGAGCAGTGCTAAGCTAAAACATAAGATGTGAAGTTGTTCAATCTCACCGTTCATACTTTACTGATGGGTTCAGAGCAGATCCCTCAGCTCTGATACGGACAGTTGCAAAGCTCGAGGTCTTCAAATAGCTCGAGGCCAAGTCCCTATCCCATGATGCACCTGTAAATTACCTCAGATCTAGTTTGCCGCTGCAACAGATCGGAGGTTCTGATTTTAGCTCTGTCCAGATAAGCTTTTTTCATTAATATCTTGTAAAAAAAAAAAAATATTTTGCTAGTTGAATATTAAATAGGATTGTTAAAGCTTTTATAGCTTTTTAGTGTGTTTTCCCATCCCATTTATTGTTCTTTATAAATTTCTAGTTGGCCTCTTTTAGGCCTAGTTTAGTAGTAGTTAGTGTGGTCTTTCTAGTCTTCTGCTTTTTATAGATAGGCTTAGTACAGTAAACCTTAGATAACCTAGATAAGGTTATTGCTTATTTTTCAGATTGCTGAGTGTTATTCAGTGATCTTTGTAATTTTTCTTAGTCACTTAGATTTGTTGTGTGGTCTGTCTAGCCTTCTGTATTTAAATGAGGCTTAGTATGTATTACTGTTAAAATTTGCAGTACACACTGCTTACTTTAGGTAAGGTTGTTCTCAGCAGCTATCCTTTTTTTGCATAGTCTGTTTGTGTGCCCAAAAAATGTCAGAGATGGCCACGTAAATTTGTGTTTACTGTCTAGGGGCTCTGCATTTGCAAGACAGTTGTGCCATTTGCCATTCATTCTCCTCTAGGGTCCTGCAGGAAAGGAAGAGGAAACTGATCGGTCGAGGCTTGTTGAAGCCTTCATTTCAGGAAGCTTGGAGTGACAACTGTGGTTCCAGTAGGTCTTCAAAGTCTTCCAAGAGATCGGACTCGAAAATCTAAGACGTCGTCTACTTCGGCTCCGCTGTCCTCTGTGCAGACAGTCTTCACCTTTTTGGAGCTGGTTCCCAGTCTTGGAACCGGTCTCCGAAGTGCCGAAGAGTCCTAGCCTCCAGTCAGTGCCACCTGTCAGATCTGGACTTGGATCGCGTGGTACAGAAGCTGTTATTGGCTTCGACACAAATTGCTTTGGAGCTGAAGGCCACTGCACAGACTCTTACTATTCCTCCTCCGAGCCATGCTGGTCCTTTTGGAGCTGGAGGAGGTCCACCTGATGTTAGTGGAACCCTCGGAACCAATGCTTGCTCCAGTGTCTTCGGGTCTGTGGACTCTGATGTCTTCAGTGCCTATCGAGGACTCTAGAAGCCGTAACTCTGGTCCAGAAGGACAGTCGGACTGACATGTCGGTTCCGACTTTGTCTCAAGGCCTCAGCTTGAATGAGCTTTGCTCTTGGCTCGGAGCCTACTGTGCCGGGGGTGTCAACAGTTTCTTCAGATCTGTCTGCTCCCTCGCATTGGAGCAGAGGTGCTTTCTATGCCATGAGGAGTCGTGTCCTAGGACAATCCTCTACCTCGGGTCTGCCTTCCTCCTCCCCTAAACTGCTTGCCTGCTTCTGCCTCACATGTCCTGACCAAGCGTAGAGACCCAAAGCCTCAGGAAGCCCCATTGGGTGGCCCCTGCTCTTCCAAGACCTCACCAGAGGCTCCCACTGAAGAGATTCCCAGGAAGAGATTTTGCAAGAGGAAACACTTACTCCCCACAGGAGTCTCTCGCATCGGATACTGACTTGGATCAGTCTGTCGGAACAGTCCCCTTCTGGGGGTATCTCCTTCACTGAGATACTTGAGATCCTTAGGCAGAGGGGTGACCGGTAGTCCAAAAGCCCTACTGAGGATGTCTGCTCTCATGAGGGCTTTTGGGTCTCCGCCCTTCAATAAGCTGCTGCAGCTGGTCTCAAGAAGGGCGTGGGAGTCTCCAGATACTATGGAGCCTGTCCATAGGAGGCCTAATAAATTCATTTCTGCCCCACTTGACAAAACATTCCTAACTAAAAGTGTTCTGGTTGATGCCATGGTGGTGGCGGCCACCAAGAAGGAAATGTCTGAGATTTCTTGTCTATCCATCCTCCTAGTAGAGACTCCAGGATTATGGATAGATATGGGAAGTGCATGTTTAGTTCAGTAACTTTTTTGCTGTCCGTTCGCTGAACTATTTAACCCATTTTACTAGGTTACAAAGAGATCTCCTTAAGGAGTTTGGGAGATGCTGTTCACGATACAGTTGCTGCCCAGCTTGCTTTCTAATGTCAACTCATGCATGTGCCTCATCCTGGTAGCTGATGGAACGAGTAGGGCAGCGGGTACAGGAGTTGCTCTGAAGGAGACTTTCCTGGATGCACTTGTGTTCCTTCATGGAGCCCTTCATGTCATCCTTCGTGAGTGCTCCCTTTGATGGCTCGTCCCTTTTCGGGCCTAAAGTGAGGGAAACCTTAACCAGGTGTGAACAGGACAGAAAAGACAGTCTGCCATCGGGGTCCATTTTTCCACCCCTACCCTAAAGGTCAAAGGGGAGGAAAAATGTGGTTCCAAAAAGCCCAAGGAGCCTTTCAGGACACACATGGTGAGCCCCCCTCCAGGGTCAGAGGGGATAATAATGGAAGACGCCGCCCTCTTAGCAGAGGGGGTCCGCAACACCAGGGTGCCGGAGATCACTTCTCTGGAAGCCTTACCAGCGCTCCTGAGAGGTGGCCTGACTGTCCTACTCCTGGAGACAGTCGGGGATCACTTTCTTTGTACCCAGCTGTCTTATTTTGAGCCAGGCGTCTGGGTAGAAAGATATAATTTCCAGAGGGTATTTCATTCCATTTGCCACCCCCCCCCCCCCAATCATAAGAAAAATCCAAAACGTTCCACCCAGTTACAGGGAACAGGCAACAATAGAGGTCCAAACGTTGCTAAGAAAGAGTAATCTAACCAGTCCCAGCAGACCAGACAGGATCCAGAACCTACTCAAGATTCTTTTTGGTTCCAAAGAAGACTGGGGACTGGAGACCCATGTTGGACCTCAGCAGACTGAACAAATACGTAAAGAAAGAGAAGTTTCAGATGGTTACTCTTAAGCCTATACTTCCTTCTTGGGGAAAGACAATTGGATGTGCTCTATAGATCTCAAGGATGCATACTACCACCTAAAAATGTCCAGGATCACCTGCGCTTCCGGCTGGGAGCCAGTCATTACCAGTTTCGAGCCCTGCCCTTTGGTCTCACTACAGCCCCCATAGCGTTCACCAAATGCATGGCAGTGGTCACGGCTCACCTGAGGCGTCTAGGATTCCAGGTGTTTCCGTACCTAGACTACTGGCTGCTTACTGCCACCACCAGGTATCAACTCATTCAGGACAGGGAGTCCACTCCGTCACTCTGCAATCATCTGGACATTACAATCCACTCGGAAAAATCTGTCTTGTCACCATCGCAGCATATCTCTTTCATTGGGACAGAGTTGGACACCACCACCACACTAAGGCTTCCAATAGAAAGTTTTCTCCTCTTCGTTAACATGTCACCATTCTGATATCAAAAGACCAAGCACCAGCATCAGAAGTTCTGAAAGTATTGGGCATGATGGCAACAGAAATTCTAGCCATACCACTAGCCCGTATGCACATGCAGGTACTCTAATGGCAATTGTTCTCTCAGTGGTCTTGCCAAGAGCTTCCCATGAATCACACTATGTAATCACAAATTCTTGCAAGAAGGACCTTCAGTGGTGGTTCACCTCACTTCATGTCACAATAGACACCCATTATGCTACCCCTTCCATTGGCCACAGTGATCACGGATGCTTCCCTGATAGGGTGTGGGGGGGGGCATTTTCAGGGAAAGACTGCCCAAGGCACAGGGACTGAGCCTGATCAAGAGACACATCTGCATATTAATGTCCTAGAGATGAGAGCAGTACTTTTGGCGTTTCAGTACTTTCAAGACTCTCTTCCTCTGGATACCATTGCGATTCAGACACCACATGTCAGTGGTCTGGTACTTGAACAAACAAGGAACCAGGTCTTGCCCCCTTTGTTGCGAGGCTGTCAGAGTTTGGCATTGGGCTGTTTCCACCAAGCACTTTCTGTTGGCAACGCACATCCTGGGAAGATCCAACATGATAGCAGACTAACTGAGCAGGGCAGTCTTGTTGCCCCACGAGTGGTCCCTCAAGAAAGAGATTGCGGACAGGATATTCCGCAAGTGGGGACAGCCTTGCTGTGACCTTTTTGTCCGTCACATGAACACTAAATGCAGAAGCTACTTTGTCCTGATCTCCCCCTCATGGAGAAACCCCAAGGAACGCACTCGTACACGATTGGCCTCCTGGTCTCCTTTATGCATTTTTCACCAATCCCATTGATACCAAAAGATCTACAGAAAGCAAAATCCCTGGGAAGGACCATCATTCTAATAGCTCCTCATTGGCCTCGTCAGATGTTGTTCCCCTTCCTTCAACTTCATCTTTTGGAGGATCCTTGGTTTCTGGACCCAGTTCAAGACCTTCTAACATACCTGTTGGGGGACCGTCATCCCCCTCTGCAGTCCCTGAAGCTGACAGCTTGGCTGCTCCAGTTCCCATCATAGCCAGGTTCCATAACCTTTCCAATGAGACAGAATAGATCCTTTTGTCCTCTCAAATCTTTTACCAGAAAGCTATATCTTAGCAAATGAAGAAATGTTCTATATGGGCCTCTAAAAATAATACTGAACCTTACCAAACCTCTATGGCTTCCATCTTAGAATTCTTGACAATGATTTTTAACAAAGGAGCTGCAGCAGCAGCAGTTCAGGTTCAGTTGGCTGCTGTCTCTTAACTTTCATCTTGGATTTGAAGGTTGATATGAATATCATGTCTCACAAGTTATAAAGCCTTTCTCAAAGGGGCTTTTCATATTAGACCACCTGGAAGTCTCCCTATTCTCCATGGAATATAAATTTTCTGCTTTCACGTATAATTCTTCCGCCATTTGAACCAGCTTCATCTTGTGATCTCAAAAGTTTGTCTTAGATGGTCTTCCATCACTTCTGCCTGCAGAGCGTCGGAGCTTCAGGCTTTATCCCTCAAGCCTCCCTATTTGATATTTCATGCTGACGCAGCATCACTTAGAACAAATCCCTCATACTTGCCCAAACTTTGCAGTGAAACCAAACTCAACCAAGTTTTCTTCCCCAATCATTTCTAACAATTTAGAGTCTATGCTGCACAAACTTTGTTCACAGCTCAGATTTTATTTGGCTAGAACAAAAGATTTCAGGAAATCGGACCAGCTTTTTGTTTCATTCTCAGTCTCCAGGAAAGGGAGACCAGTGGCTAAAACAACTCTGTATCACCTTTGCCTGTTCAGCTGCCAATATGCCTCTGCAACATAAGATTAAAGCTCATTCAACCAGAGCAGTTTCTACATCTGCCTTTTCTGCCAGACTTCTCATTGATAACATTTGTGCTTCAGCCACTTGGTCAAAAACTCATAACCTTCTCCTCGACTGAAGAAGGGAACACCTGCACTACATCTCGAGCAACACATGGCCCTTCTAAACCCACAGCAACATTAAACCCACATATGTGGAAGCCCTTAACATTAACCTACCCAAGCAACAAGGACCTCCAAAGCTGAAACGCAAACAAACGCCAATCGCAACCAAATTGTCAGCTCACACCACCAGTGTGCTGCCCAACGGCCCCCAAGGCAAGACAACATACCCAACACTTCAGTCATAGGTGACTCTCTAGTCGGGCACACTGATGCCCCACTCACCAGGCTGAACAGGGAGTTGGGTGCCAGGATCTGCCACACAATGCATGCACTTGTCACTCCACAACAAGTACAAATATGACAGTCATTGTCCATGTTGAATGAATGACCTGATGCGTACCTCCCTAAAGACTAAATGAAGAGACATGGAAGAGTTCTCGGATCATGTGGCCCAGGCAGGTATGGCCCTAGCCCTGAGTAGCATCCTGCCTTCGCCCGGAATATCCCTGTATAAAGACAAAATTATTGACTTCAATAATTGGCTAAGCGTCTGGTGTCATTCAAAGGGGATCTAGTATCTGTCTGCCTGGGACGACCGACAGACCACACTGCTTTGTCAGAGATGGTTTGCACCTGTCGCCCCTGGGATTCAGGTTACTGGCTAAGGCTCTTGCCATTCCTATAGTGCCAAGTTCAAAGGACAAAACTACCACTGTAACAGGTACACGCATGCAAAATCTGAAGGTAATGCTACTCCATGCTAGAAGTCTAAACCTCAAAATGCACGCTCTCTCGAGGCACTCCTAAAAATGGAGAACATCGATATCTGAACAGAGACCTGGTTGAAGGCTTCAGGGAGCACCCCTGCAATACCAGGCTGCAACTGTTGACACACTTTCGGCCACCAAACCAGGACCAAAACACTAAAGGTGGAGGAGTGTCCATATTCACACCACAAGGCTAGTTGCCCAACACAATGCGTCTGAAATTCTCCAGGTGCAACTAACCCTAGGTAAGACTGCAATCCAAATTGTAGCTTGCTACAGATGCCTCAAGATTCTCACTACACCTTTATGAACATACTGGAAAATATTAAGATACAACCAAATTCCCTGTTAACTGGGTGATTTCAACTACCCTGCCATTAACTGGGAAAACTACTAATGTGTCAACTCCTTTGCCCAATGGTTCTTGGAATTCATAAATTCCAAAGCCCTGGATCAACTAATCCTTAGTCCCACCATTGGCTCCCATATCCTAGACCTGGTCATTACCAGCATGGGAAATTGATGCTCCACACCTATGGTCACCCCCTTGTTAGTAAGGTCTAACCGTAAGCCTTGACATCCACGTCCTCTCCCCACCCCCCCAGTAAGGAAACCTCTGTTAAAAACTTCTCCAAAGCCAACTTCATGGTACCCAAGTCGGAAGTGACAGACTTCATGACAACCATGCAGATGGGAACTGTAAGATCGGCTGAATCCTACACTAAGGCACTGTACGAGCACATCCACTTGTGCATGAATCGTGCCATCCCCAATAGAACCAAGACGCGCTCCGCCAAAAAAGGAAGCCAATCTGGTGGTCCCTTGCCATAAACAAACTTTACAACAAAAGGAAGAAATTGTTGCAGAAGAGAGGAAAATCCCAGGAAGTTAAAATAAACTCCCTTACCAATTTAAAATTTCAACATCCATGGATGCTCTTGGTACATGTTTCTGCTGTAGTCTTCGGTTTACTCAAGCTTGTTTTCTTACAAGGTCTCAATACTGTTAGACCCAAACTTGAGTATGGAATAAATGTAATTACACAATGACTTCATTTCTAAATTGTCTTAAAATTTATAAACCTTGTTATACAACCATTAAACCAACTGGTTAATTCTATTAGAAAACCTCAAAGCTGAATCCACCCATATACCCCGATCTTTAAATGTATCTACAGTTTCAAATCGCTGTGTGATACATCAAACATTAACCTTTCACAATGTCTCCACCATCTCATATGCTCAGTTTTTTGATTATTTATCAGCCTATTATTCTCCTGTGCTTATTTTGTCGTGATTTTGCAGGTATGCCCTGTAAATCAATGTCTACCTAATTTCAGGTCATCTGCAGAACACCTCTGACAAAAAAAAAAAAAAAAAAAATTCTGAAAGACACAATCTAAACAAGCTAAGGTCCTAGGACAGAACCTGGTGGGACACATTGAATGTACCCAAGAATTTCACCTGTGCAATTGTTATATGACACTTGCATGTCATATCTGTAAGCCATGCAGCTATTGGAAATCAGTACCTAGTTGCTGTAATTTACTGATCAGCGTTTTGTGTGTGACCCTATCAAATGCTGAAGACAAAGCTATACAAAATCCATCACCACACAATTATATTGCTAAACATTATAAATGACGGCAGATCTGTTTAACACCTGCATGCTGACTTATGATTTAAAGTCCCAACTCTGACAATAACTTATCCAATATTACCTTCTCCATTATTTTTCCACAACATGAAAGTGGACACAGGGGACTGTCCTACTCCTCTTTCCCTTAAAGATAGGAGCGCACGTCTCCAATCTGGAGAAAGATCCCAATATTTATATGGCCTAGTAAAAGAGAGAATAGAAATATAAAGTTCTTGAAGTGTTCTTTGGTTATTACTTATTCCGACCCCCCCCCCCCCCCAGTGCTTTATTTGGACCCAGTTTGCATGGTTCTTTTTCGATATATACTCCATTTTGATTCCACTACCCAAGGTTACCTGGATATCACTAGAACTTCTCACCCCCTTTTTGAAGCCAAACTGCTCTATATAAAATTTTGTAAATGTAGGTGTCCAAAATTTTCAGAATCTTATACATAGTTTGTATGTTTGTACTCCTTCCACATCTTGTGCATCTGTAAAATGGTTTTCTTGTTGAGTCATTCAGCTTTTCCCGGTTAGGGGTCGCCACAGCGGAACTCTGGTCCGCTAATGATTGGCAGTAGATTTTTACGTGCTGAGTAGCGGCCCTGACGCACAACCTTCAACGAAGGTACGCCCATTCACGCATGTCTCCACACAGAAGACGCTCTAGCTGAGAATCAAACAGGACAACGTCTTACTGTGAGGTGACAACGCTACCGCAGCACCACCACCGCAGTTGTAAAATGTTTTTCTATTATGCTTGAACGTAACATGCATTTTCAATTTTTTCCTGATCCTGTCTCACACCATGCTTAGTTTGTCCAGCTTGTTTATTTCAGTTTTCAAAGTTGTAGTTCGACCACTTCTTGCATTTCTTATTTTTGTCGCTCACCTTTATCATCGGGTATCTTGTTCTTGGATCCAGACATAAAAAAAAAGTTTCACTCAAATTCTCTTTCAAAACTTTCACATTCATTTAGCAGTGTTTCCAGTGAACACAGAACACTTCACTTTAAATTAGTTTTACATAGTGACTGTTTTGCTTCCATACAATCCATAATTAATCCACTGTGCACTGCAGAATTATCTAGGAACAAATTAACCTTTATAACCCCATGATCACTGCACATTAACAGTGGTAAACATTGACATGAAGTAATTTCTTTAGTAACACAGTGTCTAGTATGTTGCTTTCCCTGGTAGGTTTTTATTACAATCTTAAGAAATTGCCATTTATGAACATACATTCTGATTAACTTGCTTACTAATGTTGTGGAATCAATTATTCCAGTCTGTTTCTGGTATATTTAAGTCCCCAGCCACTATTCTTCCCTCGCATGTTTCATGAAAGAAATGCATGAATTCCTCTAGGTCATCAATAATCGACTTTGGTGGTCTATACACTCCAATAACAGTTACATGTTCCAGGGCTGTGTTTGTCATCACAGTTACACTATTTACAGTATTGGTGTTATCACTGAACAAGTAATCAACATAGGTCTCATATCCATCTTTAATCCCCATCATATCACATCCACTTGATTTTTTGTGTGTATGTATATGTGTATATATATATATATATATATATATATATATGTGTGTGTGTGTGTGTGTGTGTGTGTATATATATATATATATATATATATATATATATATATATACGTATGTGTGTGGATCTAGTTTACATAACCGACACTGCAAAACACCGACAACGCAAACATCGACACCACATAATCGACAAACAATAAACACGAAACCTCACAAGCCCGACAATCAAATAACTGACTGTCCACAAACACGAAACCTCATACGCTACACACACCACAGTAACAACAATCAACTAACAAAACACATCCCCTGTCCAAACACCACATACACAACACAAAAACACACCAAAATCCTCACAAACTCACACTAAACCTCAAATACACAACTATCTACAACCCAAACCCTTACCCTAAGGTCCGTCACTATCGCACACTCTGGTAACTGTGCCCTAACTCACTTAACCCGCCCCTAACCCAAAAAATACTACTACCGCATACTTGCCTAACCCGCGCCCTAACCCTAACTCACTTAACCCCCCCTAACCCAAACACTATCACCACCGCACACTTACCTAACCTGCGCACTAACCCTAAATCACTTATCCCACCCCTATCCCCACAGACCGTCAATATCCACACTTACCTTACTCGCACCCTAACGTCCGTCACCACCGCATACTTACACAGCCTTTTTCCAAGTCAGTATCCTCAAACTCAGCTGTCTACTATCTCGGGTAGACCTGTGTGTGTGTGTGTGTGTGTGTGTGTATATGTATATATATGTGTATATATATATATATATATATATATATATATATATATATATATATATATATATATATATATATATATAATCTTTATATATATCTATATATATATCTTTATATATGTATATGTGTGTGTGTGTGTATATATGTATATGTATATATGCGCGCACACACACAAAACGCACACAAAAAAGAAAATAAAAGAAATACTGAAAAATACGCACTCTCCAAAGCTAAGAATGCAGCATCCATGGGACCAGATGACATCCCAGGCTGTATATTACATGAACAACAAAATGAACTGGCACCTCACATAAGTGTCGTGGTTTAATCATAACTTCATGCTCAGAGTGGCGCACAGCTGCAGTTATTCCACTCCACAAGGGGGGGATCCACCTTGGATCCCAGGAACTACTGCCCCATCAGTCTGACGAGCCTGATCTTCAAGGCCATGGAACATATTATCATGGAACTTATAAACAAAGACATTGGCAACCTTCAGACACTGGACCCCACACAGTTTGGGTTCGTGAAGGGCCCGTCTTGTCTCCTGAATCAGATTGACTTCTTCGAATCAGTCTCCAGAGCCGTGGATGAAGGTAAGGTGGTCCATGCAGCCTGTCTGGACCTTGCCAAGGCATTCAACACCATCCCCCACTCTGGAATCGTAGATAAATTTACTAAGCTGGGCATTAATCCCCAAGTCACTCGATGGGTTTCCAACTGGCTTACTGACAGAACTCGCACTGTAAAAGAAGCAGACTCCAAATCAGCTCCAGACGTGGAGTATCTCAGGGTTCCATCCTGGGACTGCTCTTGTTTGGCATCTACTTCTCTGAAATACTGGCCAACACTGAAGGACTTTGACTAACAAATTTCGCAGATGACTGCACACTAGGAGCCATTATTGAAGCCCCAAATGATGTGGATATTCTACAAAATGGCCTTACAGAAACAGATGGTTGGTGCCAGAGCCATGGGCTCAAGTTCAGTGCCAAGAAATGTATAGATGTTATGTGATCCTATCTCGCCTACATTCTGACTGATGGGTTCGGAGCCGATCCCTCGGCTCCGACTCGGCACGCTTATGCCAAAGAGCGAAGTCTCTTATTGGCTGAGCTTACTATATCCCAGGATGCACCACTACCAGTCCCCCAGATCTCGTTTGCCGCTATCTTGCGAAGACGTGGTCTCGAGCTGGCTGAGCTGAGTAGTATTTATTTACTAACTTTTCTGTCAGAAATTTGCTGTTCTTGTCATAAAAAGCTGTTTTAACGGCTATTCTTCACTTTGTGGTGTGTTTGGAGTTTTTGGTGAGAACTTTGTAGTGTGATTGGGCGTTGATTTGTTTTCAGGCCTCCTTCATCCTAGGGCCTTTCCGGTCAGTCAACCCCCCTTTAAACCTTAGAGGGTTTCAAAGTACCCTTTACTTAGTTGTTACAGATTGTTTACCTAATCGGCAGTTGTAAACCGATTTTTAGGTAGTGTCATTTGATCAGAAAATCTAGTGGATAGTGTTGGTTTTTTCTGTCAGGGATTACTGTTTCTTTGCTATAATGTCTCAGAATCGTAGGCCTTCGGGCTTCAAAAAATGCACCAAATGTAATTTTAAAATGTCAATCACAGATGACCACTCTCTCTGTGTTTTTTGTTTGGGTGCAAAACATTTACAGGAGTCATGCAGCGTGTGTCACGCTTTTTCCTCGAGAGTCCTCCAGGAGAGGAAAAATAAACTTATTCTTAAAGGCTTAATCAAACCCTCCTTCGAAGAAGCACTAGCATCCTCTCCTTCTCCAAACAAAAAGAAGGCGGCGTCGGCTCCGACCAGTCCGTCGGATCCGGCCGCCAAAAGACATAGGCAGGCTTCTCCTTCGGCTCCAAGGACTTCGGAGCCGAGGGCGGAACGGTCTGCCTCGATGCCACCAGTCTCGACTCCTCGGGCTTCGGAGCCGATGGCTGGGGCATCGAGAGGCGGGTCACCTTCGTCGGCTCCACTGGTCTCTGAGCCGACTAGGGTTGCCCGCTCAGACACTTCTTCCTCGGCACCGATGGAAACTAGTGTGGGTATTCCTTCGGCGCCGATAATCGAGTCGCCTCGGAGCCGGTCCCCTAGTCCTTTGGGGCCGTTGGAGAGGCCATCTCGGACCCGTTCAGTATCCTCTAAGTCCTCGAGGATGTCGGATTCGGATATAGACAGGGTGCTCCAAAGACTGTTCCAGTCCCCAGTCTTTCAAAATTTGTTTCGGCTCCGACCCAGTTGGCTTCGGAGCCGATAGCCCATCCCATGGCTGTTCCTCCTCCGACCGCTTCGGCTCCTTCGGAGCAGATGCTGTTGGAGCCGGTGGAGATCTTAGGGTCGGCTCCAACCCGGGCCTTCGGGTCAGAGTTTGGTACACGGACTTCTTCGGCTGGACCCGGGGGTGATGTTTCGGGACCTATGCTTTCGGTTCCGAGCCTCCCTCTCGGTGCTTCGGCTGCGGGATTGCCGTCTGCTATCATGGCTCCGGAGACTGGACACTCCCAGGATTCTGGGGGTCCGGCTTTCAGAGCTATGAAGAGTGCCTTGGCCAAGTCTTCGGCCATCTCTCCGGCTTTACCGGCACCTTCCCTGGGCGTGGAGACTGGGTCTTTGGCAGTTCCCCTGTCCGTAGGCAGCGGAGCCCCTGGGCCTGAGGTTACCCCCATTGGGGGTTCCCCTCCTCCTGAGGGTTCTTCGGAGGAACCCCCAAGGAAGAGATCGTGCAAGAGGAAGCACGTGGACTCCCCCGAGTCTATTACATCGGACACTGATCTTGATGATGCGGAGGGGTCCCCGAAGTCGTCCTCGGATGATGTCTCATTTGCAGACATCTTAGAGAGAGATCCTCAAACAACGAGGCGGCTGGATATCCAAACCCCCCTCTGCTGATGAGTCAGTGCTCCTCAAGGCCTTTGGGGCTCAGCCCTCCGCCTCTTGGGTGTCTCCGCCCTTCGACGAGCTCCTGGATTTAGTTTGTCGGCGTGGGAACACCAGATACCGTGGAACCAGTCCCTTCTCGCCCTAATAAATTTTTATCTGCTCCACCCGAGAAGGAGTTCCTCACTAAAGGCGTGGCTGTAGATGCCATGGTGGTGGCATCTGCTACACAACAGGACGTGGCAGTGGCTTCAACGTCCGTCCATCCTCCTAATAAGGGGTCTAGGGGCATGGACAGGTGCGGAAGCGCACCCTGACTTCAGCGGCCTTTACTTTAAGGTCTCTGAATTATTTGGCACATTTTACCAGGCTTCAGAGGGATCTGGTCAAGGAGCTGTCAGATTCCCTCTCGGGTAACCTACCTGAGCAGCTAGCCCAGTCGGTTAGCTCTCAGTTGGCTATCCATACGTCAATTTCTAACTCGTCCATGAGGCTCATTTCCTATGCGGCCGAAGGCGGGTAGAGCGGCAGGCACAGGCGTGGCTCACGGAGACAAGCCTGGCTCCGCTTGTGTCAGTTCGGAGGCCTTCAAGTCTTCCTTCGCGACGCTCCTTTGATGGGTCCTCTTTGTTTGGACCCAAGGTTAAAGACACCCTTACCGCTGTGAGCAAGAGGAAAAACTTTATCTGCCGTAGGTGCCCGTTATTCCACTCCCTTCGGCCTTATCCCAAGGCCAAAGGAGGGAAGATGTGGTTCAAAATCACGTAAGTTTTTTCCTCAACAGCAGGAAGATTCCCCTTCCAGAGGCAGAGGACGGGGAAATTTTTCTGGGAGACGCCGTCCCAGAGGCGGCAGAGGGCGCCGCAATTCTGGAGACTGCGAGTCCTTTCGTGGCTCTTCAGCCTCCCACACATCATGAGGGATTGCCCGGCTGTGCTGCTCCGGAGCCAGTCGGGTGCCGTTTTGCCAAGCACCTAAAAGCCTGGGAGTCAATCACTCAGGACAGATGGGTGCTTCGGATCATTGCCGGAGGTTACACCATCCCATTCACATGCTCACCCCCACCGTCCAAAAAAATCCCGGACCCACCACCCAGTCAAAGGGAAATTGCAGCCGCAGAAGCTTTAAAGCTGCTAGAAAAAGGAGTCATCCAACCGGTCCCCACAGACCAGATCGGATCCGGAAATTACTCAAGGTTCTTTTTAGTGCCAAAAAAGACAGGGGCCCTGAGACCAATATTGGATCTCAGCAAACTGAACCAGTCCGTCACGAAATCCAAATTCCGAATGGTCACGTTACAATCCATTCTCCCATTGTTGAAGGAGGTTTGGATGTGCTCCATAGACCTCAAGGACGCCTATTATCACATACCGATTCATCAGGCGTCCAGGAGGTATCTGCGCTTCAGCCTGGGAGTCAGTCATTTCCAATTTTGTGCACTGCCCTTTGGTCTCACCACAGCCCCCAGGGTGTTCACCAAGTGTTTGGCAGTAGTGACTGCTCACCTGAGGAGTCTCTGATTCAAAGTGTTTCCCTATCTGGACGACTGGCTCCTGACTGCCACCACCAGGCATCTACTAATGGACAACCTCAAAGCCACTATCTCCCTGGGTGCTTCCCTGGGGATTACATTCAATTGGTCAAAGTCTGTCTTGCTGCCCTCTCAGCGCATAAGGTTCATAGGAGCAGAGATAGACTCAAAATTGATGCGCGTTTTTCTTCCTACCGAAAGGATCCAAACTTTACAGGGCCAAGTTCGAGCTCTGATTTCAAGATCCAAAGCCCCAGCCAGGATGGTCCTACAAGTTTTAGGTTCAATGTCTGCCACGGTTCTTTTAGTTCCTCTGGCAAGATTGCACATGAGGATTCTTCAGTGGCTATTGTCAACTCAATGGTCCTTTCAGGACCTTCCCCTCAATCATCACATCATGATTACGGAAACATGCAAACGGGACCTTCGCTGGTGGCTTCAGACATCCAATCTAAATCAAGGAAGCCCCTTTGTTATTCCCTCTCCAGTGGTTACCCTGACGACAGATGCCTCCCAGATAGGGTGGGGGGGGCCTTGTCTGGGCAGGTTAGTTCAGGGCTCCTGGCTTCGAGCCGAAGCTCTTCTCCACATCAATGTGTTGGAGATGAGGGCTGTACTTCTATCCCTACAGGCCTTACACAAGTTTCTTCCTCAGGGCATCATCGCCATCCACACAGACAACATGTCGGTGGTCTGGTATCTGAACAAACAAGGAGGGACCAGATCTTACCCCTTTGCAGAGAGGCCATGAGGGTGTGGGAATGGGCTGTAGCTACCAACCGCTTCTTGGTAGCGACCCACATTCCGGGGAAATCAAATATATTGGCAGACAAATTGAGCAGGACAATTCTCTCTCCTCACGAGTGGTCCCTAAACGAAACAGTAGCAGCTCAGGTTTTCAGGAGATGGGGAACACCGTGCTGCGATCTATTTGCAACACCACTAAACACGAAGTGCAAAGGTTCTTCTCCTTGACTCCACATCAAGGGAAGCAGCTATGGATGCTCTAGCACAACCTTGGCCAACAGGGCTACTTTATGCCTTTCCTCCGATACCACTTCTCTCCAAAGTCATTCAAAAAGCTTCTCAATTGGGGTCCACAATGATACTGATTGCTCCACACTGGCCTCGTCAGGTATGGTTTCCCTACCTGAAGAAACATGCGGTGGACGATCCTTGGACGTTAGATCTAACTCCGGATCTGCTAATCCATCAGTCGGGACGACAGCATCAGTCCCTACGCTCCTTGAAGTTGACAGCCTGGCTCCTCCACTTCCGACTTTAGTCAGAAGTCACACATTAGACCGGAAGTTATTCACATTTTATCTTCAGCCCACAAACCCACCACTAACAAATTGTACCTCAGTAAGTGGAAGAGGTTTGCTATCTGGGCTCAACTCAGGGGCTTAGACCCTATCACTGCTCCGATCCCGGAAGTTTTGAAATTTTTAACATCCCTGTTTAATCAAGGATCTTCTGTCTCTACTATTAAAGTACAACTGGCGGCTATCTCTAAATTCCACGAATCTATGGATCCTCCATTGATGAGCAGCAGATTATGCAAGACTTTTATTAAAGGTGCGGGCCTGTTAAGACCCCCAGTTTTTCATCCTGCGCCTCTGTGGGATCTTGATTTTGTGCTTCGTGCATTAACATCTCCCCCTTTCGAACCGGCTGCTACATGTGAGTTAAAATATCTGTCTTGGAAAACTGCCTTCTTAGTTGCAATTACTTCTGCAAGAAGAGTTTCAGAGCTTCAAGCCCTATCTATTAAACCACCGTACTTGATTTTCCACAAGGATAGAGTATCACTTAGGCCTAATCCATCCTTTGTCCCAAAGGTCTGTTCTAATCTCTGTCTTCAACAATCTCTAGAGCTACCAGTTTTCTTCCCAAAATTCTCCAATGATGCAGAATACACTCTCCATAAATTGGATGTTCACAGGCAATTGCGCTTCTATTTAGACAGGACTCAGCAATTTCGTAAGTCAGACCAATTGTTTGTGTCCTTCTCAGACAATAAATTGGGTAAAACCATTACAAAAGCTACTATCTCCAAATGGATTAGAGATTGTATAACTCAGGCTTATTCTTCTTGAATAAGCAACTTACAACATCTATCAAAGCTCACTCTACCAGAGCTATGGCAACTTCTATAGCTTTTCATTCCAAACTTGCTATATCGGAGATTTGTGCTGCGGCTACTTGGTCAAATCCGCACACTTTCATTTCCCACTATAAATTGGATGTGGCATCTAAAGGGAGAGCATCATTTGGTTCCACGGTACTCAGGAGTGTTTTCCAGTGAGCCACCCAGGATTCAGGTGCTAGGGACGCTGTCCCATCAGTCAGAATGTAGGCGAGATAGGATCACATAACATCTTTTAGTTATGTACTCACCATAACTTCAGATGTTTGGGATCCATCTCGCCTACATTCCTAATACCCACCCTCCTTCCCCCTGCCTTGGAGATCAGAAGAGATTGAACGGTTTTGAGTTCTACTGTTTTATCTTGTTTCATCTGACGATGTTATATAAGCAGGGCGTGCATGTATGCGGACAAACTAGATCTGGGGGACTGGTAGTGGTGCATCCTGGGATATAGTAAGCTCAGCCAATAAGAGACTTCGCTCTTTGGCATAAGCGTGCCGAGTCGGAGCCGAGGGATCGGCTCCGAACCCATCAGTCAGAATGTAGGCGAGATGGATCCCAAACATCTGAAGTTATGGTGAGTACATAACTAAAAGTTATCCCCTTTGGTAAAAACATGTACCCTTTAATTACCACATAGGTGGTAGTACACTAAACACTGAAAGTGTGATAGAGACTTGGACACAGGTGGACATTGGTCTCGGCTTTGATAACCACATCACCACAACAGTCGGGAAATCCTTCTATGTGGCACACCTCATTGCTAAGGGCTTTTCATCCAGAAAAAAAGGTCATTGTCCCACTGTACTCATCCCTCATTAGACCCATTATAGAATACAACGCCCCGTTTGGTATGTACCTCTCAAGACATCTGAAACTGGAAAGGCCGCAGAAATACCTCATTAAAAGAATCACAGGCGAAAGCAGATGCCGTATGCTGACCGTCAAAAAAAAAAAAAAAAAGAAAAGAAAAAAAAATCCACCTGTACTCTGTCGCATGTCTACTCAGAGGCTATCTCTGCTTAACATATAAGGCCATGTCAAATCCAGAGCTGTTGGACATGCTACACTTAAAGAAATCCCGAACCCTCAGAGATGCACGCTCCT
Organism: Protopterus annectens; assembly: GCF_019279795.1. Taxonomy (NCBI): domain Eukaryota; kingdom Metazoa; phylum Chordata; order Ceratodontiformes; family Protopteridae; genus Protopterus; species Protopterus annectens. Next base: position 846,582,605 of record NC_056750.1, read on the forward strand.
GGGATCTAAATCTTGTCATCACAATGAACAAAACATGCTGGAGGGATAAGTTCCTCAGCCTGAGACTCTCCAGAATCTGGAATACACTGCCCATACATGTCAAGCAGAGCCACTCTTCGACCCTCTTCAAAAGAACCTTGATTGGATGGGATATAGGAAATTCGTCCCGGGGATCACATCGTGGTTCCAGGGAAGAAATAGCCAGGGCATTGTTATGGCTAGGCTTGTATAGGCCCAAGGGCCGATAGCCTAGTACCAACCTATGAACCTCCTGTCTTCCAGTATTTTTTTTTTTTTTTCTTAACAAAATATTCATTTTGGCAGTTAACACCTGTACATTTCTTTTCTGTCCAGCAGGACCCATTGTTGGTGCACTTTTAATAAAAGCAGTTTTTTACAAATAGATTTTCGACACAAGCACCTGCACAAATTAGTTTGATATACACATGGAATCCTTCTACGTGGCACACCTCATCACTAAAGGTTTCTCATCCAGAAAAAGAGGTCATTGTTCCCCCTCTACTCCTCACTCATTAGACCCCTTATAGAGTAAAACGCCCCTTTTGGTATGTACCTCACAAGACCTCTACAACAATTGGAAAGGCCGCAAAAAATACCTCCCAAAGAGGATTACTGGCCTCAAACAGATACCTTACGCAGACAGTCTCAAAAAAACTCCAGCTTTATTGCGTCCCATATCGCCTACACAGAGGCAATCTCTGCCTAACATACAAAGCTATGTCAAACCCAGAGCTGTTGGACATGCTCCACTTAAAGAAATCCCAATCCCTCCGAGCTACACACTCTAGGGAACCTAAACCTTGTCACCACAATAAACAGAACATGCTGGAGGGATAGATTCCTGTCCTAGAGACTTCCCATACTCTGGAACAGACTACCTATCTATGTCAAACAGAGCTCCTCATTAGCACTCCAAGAAAAATCTTGAAGATTGGATGGATAATAGGAAATTCACCCCGAGGATCACTTCTGTGGTTCTGCTTGACAGGGGCACAGGAAAATAATTTTCTTGGGTGGCGAAAGCCAGGGTACATTTTTGGCTAGGCTTGTATAGGTCCTAGGGCCAATAGCCTAGTAACCTACCTATGACATATTATTATTTACAAAATTCTAGCTAGTTGTGCTGGCATATGTTAAACATCCACTGCTCTATTTCTCATGGCATAACTGGCAATACCTCGCATCACAGACACAAGCAGTAAATTCATTTTAAACAATGAAATCCAAAACATAACTGTCACAATGGGGGCTGTACAGTATGGCAACCTGTGATTAGTTTTGCATACTAATTCTAAGTTTGTTTCTCTCTAGAGTAAGGGGAATGTGTCAAGAGGCTGTTTAGCTTTAGTATGAGTTCACTAAACTGTACTGTTTTGACTACTGCTAGCAGTTAAACTGTGCGGAATAAAGGAAATCGAGCTGCACAATTAAGCTTCTTGACAAGGTCATAAAACGTAAACAGTCTTGCCTAACCACCCCTACCACAGACCCATGCAAAAATAACCTTGTTTCCCAGTGATCGGAGACAGAAAGCTTTGACAGGAACCGAATATCGTTAATTGTGTTCAGAGGGGAATTAAAACAGGTCTGCATAAAATTGAAATCAGGAGTAGGATTGATAATAACATTCTATCGGGACAATTTACTTTAGGTCAGAATCTAAGGCTGTAGGATTGTCATTTTTAAGCTTCTTCCCTTAACCTTGAAACGGTTGCCAGAGTCTTCGGCAAATGGTTGAATTACCACAATCTCAAACTTCATATGGCCGACCCCATATGATAGTGTGTGTGTGTGTGTGTGTGTGTGTGTGTGTGTGTGTGTGTGTGTGTGTGTGTGTGTGTGTGTGTGTGTGTGTGTGTGTGAAAGCTCAACCGGACTGCATGGAGATCTGCATACAGTGCATAATGAGAATATTTCCTGTTACTGCACTGTAATGTGATCTCTGAGTTGGTATATTGAAGTAGGGGAGGTGTGGGGTGCAGGGGGGCTTGCCCCCCTGCAAAATACTAATTTTTATCAGTATTTCTTTTATTCTTTGTTTTGTGTGTGTGTGTGTGTGTGTGTGTGTTATTTATATATATATTTATATATATATATATATATATAAATAATGTATACTAACAAAAAATCAAGTGGATGTGTTATGATGGGGATTAAAGATGGCTGAGACCTATGTTGATTTACATGTTCAGTGATAACACCAATACTGTAAATTGTGTAACTGTGATGACAAACACAGCCCTGGAACATGTAACGGTTATTGGAGTGTATAGACCACCAAAGTCGATTGCTGATGACCTAGAGGAATTCGTGCATTTCTTTCATGAAACATGTGAGGGAAGAATAGTGGCTGGGGACTTAAATAAATATACCAGAAACAGACTGGAATAATTGATTCCACAACATTAGTAAGCAAGTTAATCAGAATGTATGTTCATAAATGGCAATTTCTTAAGATTGTAATAAAAACCTACCAGGGAAAGCAACATACTAGACATTGTGTTACTAAAGAAATTACTTCATGTCAATGTTTACCACTGTTAATGTGCAGTGATCATGGGGTTATAAAGGTTAATTTGTTCTAGATAATTCTGCAGTGCACAGTGGATTAATTATGGATTGTATGGAAGCAAAACAGTCACTATGTAAAACTAATTTTGAAGTGTTCTGTGTTCACTGGAAACACTGCTGAATGATTGTGAAAGTTTTGAAAGAGAATTTGAGTGAAACTTTTTTTTTTTTTAATGTCCGGATCCAAGAACAAGATACCTGATGATAAAGGTGAGCGACAAAAATAAGAAATGCAAGCAGTGGTCTAACTACAACTTTGAAAACTGAAATAAACAAGCTGGACAAACTAAGCATGGTGTGAGACAGGATCAGGAAAAAATTGAAAATGCATGTTACGTTTAAGCATAATAGAAAACCATTTTACAACTGCAGTGGTGGTGCTGCGGTAGCGTTGTCACCTCACAGTAAGACGTTGTCCTGTTTGATTCTCAGCTAGAGCGTCTTCTTTGTGGAGACCTGCGAGAATGGGTGTACCTTCGTTGAAGGTTGTGCGTCAGGGCCGCTACTAAACCCGTAAAAATCTACTGCCAATCATTAGCGGACTGGAGTTCCGCTGTGGCGACCCCTAACCGGGAAAAGCTGAATGACGCAACAAGAAAACCATTTTACAGATGCACAAGATGTGGAAGGAGTACAAACTGTGTACAAGATTCTGAAAATTTTGGACACCTACATTTACAAAATTTTTATGTAGAGCAGTTTGGCTTCAAAAAGGGGGTGAGAAGTTCTAGTGATATCCAGGTAACCTTGGGTACTGGAATCAAAATGGAGTATATCGAAAAAGAACCATGCAAACTGGGTCCAAATAAAGCACTGGGGGGGGGGGGTCGGAATAAGTAATAACCCAAGAACACTTCAAGAACTTTATATTTCTATTCTCTCTCTTACTAGGCCATATAAATATTGGGATCTTTCTCCAGATTGGAGACATGCGCTCCTATCTTTAAGGGAAAGAGGAGTAGGACAGTCCCCTGTGTCCACTTTCATGTTGTGGAAAAATAACGGAGAAGGTAATATTGGATAAGTTATTGTCAGAGTTGGGACTTTAAATCATAAGTCAGCATGCAGGTGTTAAATAGATCTGCCGCCATTTGTAATGTTGTTTAGCAATATAATTGTGTGGTGATGGATTTTGTATAGCTTTCTCTTCAGCATTTGATAGGGTCATACACTAAACGCTGATCAGTAAATTACAGCAACTAGGTATTGATTTCCAATAGCTGCATGGCTTACAGATAGGACATGCAAGTGTCATATAACAATTGCACAGGTGAAATTCTTGGGTACATTCAATGTGTCCCACCAGGTTCTGTCCTAGGACCTTAACTTGTTTAGATTGTGTTTTTCAGATCTAATTATTTTTTTTTTTTTTTTTTTTTTTTTTTTTTTTTATCCGAGGTGTTTTGAGGTGTTATGCAGATTACCTGAAATTAGGTAGACTTATTAATTTACAGGGCATATCTGCAAAATAACTTGACTAAATGAGCACAGGAGAATAATAGGCTGATAAATAATCAAAAAACTGAGCATATGAGATGGTGGAGACATTGTGAAAGGTTAATGTTTGATGTATATCACAGCGATTTGAAACTGTAGATGCATTTAAAGATCGGGGTATATGGGTAGATTCAGCTTTGAGGTTTTCTAATAGAATTAACCAGTTGGTTTAATGGTTGTATAACAAGGTTTATAAAGTTTAGGCAATTTAGAAATGAAGTCATTGTGTAATTACATTTATTCCATACTCAAGTTTGGGTCTAACAGTATTGAGACCTTGTAAGAAAACAAGCTTGAGTAAACCGAAGACTACAGCAGAAACATGTACCAAGAGCATCCATGGATGTTGAAATTTTAAATTGTCATGAAAAAACCTGAAGTATCTAAACTTGTACAGCATCTCTTACAGACATTTTTAAGAGCAGATCTTCAGGTATATAGGGCATTTAGAGACAACACTCTCCGGGAATGTTTGGGATTATCAAAAACTAGTAGAGAATCATCAGACAATGTATGTAGAAGATTTTATAGGAATGAGAAGTGTAGTAATTAGCTGTCTGAGAGAGCAGCTGATGCATGGAACAGACTCCCGAACTACTAGTTTAGATATTTTTAACCGCCTGTACACTTTATTATGGGAACAGCTGTTTTGGTATATTGGCAGGCTAGAAAGGCGTTAATGCAGTGCTTGAAATATTTTATGTAAGGTTAAGTGTGGTCTCCTTTTTGATTCCCTTGCTAATGGGCTTTGCTTGAGAACTCTCCGACTTGTATCACAAGTATTTTTCTGCTCCTGTCGTGTTAAATTTCCACATTTTATTTAGTCTCTGCAAGTCTTTAATTATGCAGCCCCTGCTTTTCCTAGCTTTTGTTCAACTGTAAAGATAGCAGGGTTGATGGCTTAAAGCTGTAGTGACAGTGAACTTGTTTGTTTACTGTGATCTCTCGACAATTTCTTCACCCCAGGTGATGAAAGCTTTCCCCATGTTTAGAAGGTAATCTGTGCAAATCAGTCTTTAGTGGTTGTCTGGGCTGCATCCTTCTGTTCAGTTGCACAGTAATTGTGCATTGATCCTTATCTGAAGAATGAAAAATTTTAAATCCATTGGGAGGTTATGTTATGAACAAATGGTATAATATCATAAGTGTATAGTAAGAAGTTCTCCTGTTCGATTCTCGGCTGGAGCGCCTTCTGTGTGGAGTCTGCATGTCCTCCCCGCAGTCATGTGGCCTCCGAAAGACATACGTGAATGGGTGTGCCTTTGCTGAAGGTTGGGTGTCGGGCTGGCAACTCTGCACCATAAAAATCGACTGCCAGTTATATTAACGGACCAGAGCTCTGCTGTGGTGACGCGTAACTGGGGAAAGCCAAAAAGACAAACGTAGTGCCAAGGAACCAACACCGATATGGTCCATCTTTGTCCATTGCATTTGTGTTGTGTTTTTTCATATTTTTGTCACTTGGGGCCATTGTTCCAGATTATTTATTTTTTTTCTGGAGCAGCTGTACTTTGTCATCAAGTGTTTAAGTAAGTTGCAGGGATCATGCCTTGGACATTGTGTTGCACATTGTTCAGACCCAGTATGCCCCTGCGTAGTCAGTTCGGACCTTGGGGTCCATGGTGGCCATAATCACCGCGGCTCGTCGTCTTATGCAGGATCTTCAGTGGACTGTAGTAGTCCAGTGGTCCTTGCTTAGATCTACCATTATCCCATCCAGTTAATGTGTCTTGAGCCTGCAGGAATTCACTTCTCTGGAGGCTTAAATCCCCAGATCATCATCTGGGTTGTCCCTTTATCCTCCCGGCCCTGATGATCACAGATGCCTCCTTATTCGGGTGGGGTCGGTACTGCTTGAGAAGGACGGTCCAAGGCACATGGTTTTCCCTGGAGACCAAACTGCTTTTTAACGTCCTGGAGAGGAGGGCAGTGCTGCTGGCATTGCAAGCTCTTCATGCCCATCTTCCCTGAGGGACGATTGCTATCCAGACAGACAAATACGTCTGTAGTCTTGTACATCAGCAAACTGTGGGGGAGCCAGGTCTTATCCCCTTTGTCGCAAAACGTTGAGATATTGAGAGTGGGTAATCGCCACCAGTGTGTTTTTTCTGGTGGCAACTCGCATTTTGTGTAGGTCCAGCATTCTGGTGGACAGGCTCGGCACATCTGTTCTGATGCCTTAAGAGTGGTCTCTGAATCCTTCAGTAGTGGAACATGTCTTCCTTAAGTGGGGTCGGCCTTTCTGTAATCTCTTGGCCTCTCCTTCCAGCGCAAAGTGGCGTGAGTATTTTGCTCCGAGCCCGCCCCTGCCCCGAGATGCTCTGGTTCATGCTTGGCCCTTCCGGTCATCTTAATGCTTATTCTCCACTTCCCCTGATCCCGAAGTTCATTCAGAAAGCTCGACAGCTGGGGAGCTTAGTCTTCCTCATTGCCCCCCTTCTGGCCTAGCCAAGTATGGTTCCCCTCTCTGTGGTCTCATGTAGTACGTCTTCTTGGACATTAGATCCAGTTCTGGATCTGATCTCTCTTGCCTCAGGGATTTCACACACAGATCTAGTTTGTCTGAAGCTTACAGCTTGGCTGTTCCAGTGATAGCTAGGATTCCTGGGCTTTCTTCTTCGGTTAAGACTTTGTAGTATCTCCCAAATCGTCCCCTAGGAAACTCTAGCAAGTAGAAACGTTTTTTGATATGGGTGTTTCAACATGATTTGGATCCTTTCACTGCTCCAGTTCCCACTATGCTGGAGTTTTTGGTAAATATTTTTCATTAGGGAGACAACTTTTCGATTGTTAAGGCTCAGCAGGCAGCTCTTTCCAGTTTTCATATAGGAGACAATTCAGCTTCCCTAGCTCCTTCAAGCTTTGTAAAGCCTTTTTTGAAAGGTACAGTTTTACTTTGGCCTCAAATCAGGGACCCTATGCCACATTGGGATCTTACTCTAGTTCTACAAGCTTTGGTTTCTTCCCCCTTTGAACCTGCAGCTACAGTGGATTTGCAATTTCTGTCTTGGAAAACGGCCTTTCTGGTTGCTATTGTACTTCGGCCAGAAGCGTCACAGATTCAGGCCTTATCTGTTGAGCCGCCTTGTATGGTGTCCCATAACGGTAGTAAGGGTTCGTGCTTAGGGACACCTGTGCTCCTTAAAGTGGCTTCAGAATCCAGCATTAATCAGGTTCCATCTCCCTGTCTTCCTCAACTTCCAGAATAAGGGAGAATATAAGTGCACTTGCTTGACGTTCATAGGCAGTTGCACTTTTATTTGCATAGAACAGTCTCTTTGCAAGTCAGATCAAATTTTTTTTCCTTTTCTAAGCTTTACTTGAGGAAACCTGTGTCAAAGGTGACTTGCTCATTGTATCTTTCTGTGCATAGGTCGGGCATATGCAGCCAAAGGCTAATCTCCACCAGGTGAAATTAAGGTGCATTCTACTAGGTATATGGCTACTTCAGTGACCTTTTGGTTTAGGGTTTCATTGGATGACATTTTGTTCTGCTGCGACTTGGGCCTCTTCACATGTTAATTTCCCCCTGTAAGTTGGATCTCAAGTCCAGAGGCAGGGCATCCTCTAACTCTGCCGTGCTTTGGAATACCCTTCCATGAGGACCTCCCACGGGTTTGTGGTAGCTAGGGACTTAGTCCCACAGGTTGAAGAGCAAATGAAAACCACTTCAGATAAAGAAATTTATGTAGTCGCCATAATCTTCCATCTGAGATGTTGCTTTTCATTGGTCTTCAACCACCCCCCCCCTTTCCCCTGCCTTTTTTGTGGGCTGTGTGGTTCATTGTGTGGATAAGCCCTAGCCTTTACTGTGGCAAGCCTTTGTCGTTACTGTAGTGCTTTCATAGAACTACCATCAAGGTGTTAGGCTCTTGGTTAGGTCAGGGTATTATGGTCGGCAGCAAACTCAGTCTGAGGGGAGGAGGGAGATGTGTGCATTGAGTAGGGGAGGAGCTTGGAGCTCTGATCTGATGCTAGAAAATGCGGCTAAGTTGCATCGGTGACTGATCAAAGTTCCCACAAATTAAAGATGACCGCAAAGTAACTCTGATGGAATGTTAGGTTGAGTACATAATTGTTTTGGAGTGTTACTGCGGTGGTGATGCTGCGGTAGCGTTGTCGCCTAACAGTAAGACGTCCTGTTCGCTTCTCAGCTAAAGAGTCTTCTGTGTGGTGACATGCGTGAATGGGTGTACCTTCGTTGAAGGTTGTGCATCAGAGCTGGCAATTCGGCATGTAAAAATCTACTGCCGATCATTAGCAGACCGGAGTTCCGCTGTGGCGACCCCTAACTGGGAAAAGCCGAAAGACGCAACATATTGCAACTTTCCAGGCTGCTAATGCAGATGTTTTTATTTTACGTAGATGTTCACATTGTTATATTTTCAGATGGGGAGCCAGTATGCAAGAGAGAAAATCGCTAATTGTGCTTTTCTATCATAAGAACAAAGAACATTGTTACTGGAGCGTGGTGTGTTTTCTAACACTTGGGATGTTATGGGTAGAGAACTGCTGAGAATTCTCAATGTAGTAGTTGAGTATCTGTTACCTTTTGGCAACTATAAAAGTATATTCAGGGGATTGTTAATAACTGAATTTCCAAATTTGTTGGCTAAAAATTTGCTAGAAAGTTGAACTGAGAGAGAGAGTGGGGAAACTGGTACTAACAGCTCTAACAGTAGACTCACACTACCACTACAATGTGCCTGCATTGTACTTCTGCGTTTAGGTGTACCGTAAAGCTGCTTATGATGGTGACAGAGCACAACTCCTAATACAAATATAATTTTCTGTACTTCTGATGAAAAAAAAAAAAAAACTTTTTTTCCACCGGCCAAGGCAAGAGTCTCTCTAGTGCTTTTAAGATGTTTTATAGTTTGCATACAGACAACAACAGTGTTGCCACTGTGTGGCGGTTGTGACTGGCTTTGAAAAAAAAAAATTGTTTCACCAGTACAGGCAGCTTTTCTGTTGCTGCATTTTGGGGATGCCTTTTTGTTGTACTTAGGCCAAAAGAGTGCAGTCATGTAAAATGGAACTGAGAGAGTCTTGGGGAGACTGACATATAGCTAGGAAAGCCTGTATTTCAAAATGCTCATGTGTATACCATCTGGTTTTATGCCCTGTAGCTGTTTTGATATCTATTCAAAATATCTGGTGAAAAGAAGTGTTTTGTAATGTATGCTTTTGAGGTTCTCATGATGTGATGTGTAAAAAGATGTATACAAAAAAAAAAAAAAAAAAGTAGAGTTGTAGCATGCCGTGCTTTCCTGTGGCTGAAGTTGTGCAGTTTCCATTATGGAGTGCGTATTAGCATGCCAAGTACATTTAATGACTTAGTACATTTTCTTCTGTTATGGCAACAGAAGTAAAATTTCCACATGCCATACATTGCTGCCTCCTCCTCCTTGTGTAGATTTCCATCTCTGTTGGTATTCTGCTCAGCTACTCGGTATATTAAGTACAGTTGAGTACTAGAATACTTCTAGTGAGTTACATTGGAGGTTAAATCACACTTGCCGTAGAGAAAATGCTACGGGCTGGGGCAGCTGAAGTTTAATGGTCAAAATTTGGTGTAGTGCTTCGCTTAAACCCCCTAAAGTTATAACATCAGATGTGAGAGTGTTCAATCTCGCCATTTGTTCTTACACATGGGTTCGGAATAGAATTTTGATACAAATTTCTTAGATTTGTAAAGACTTGTTAGTGTGTGTGTGGTCTCTGGTTCCAATAGACGAAAATATTAGTGTTTTCGAACAGTTTTATTTAGTTAGGATTCCTAGGGCCTACCCCATTCACTAAATATCGGATTTGACACTTAAACTGATAATAATCACTTATTTTTTCTTCACAGCCTTTGGCTAAGTCTGAGTAGTGATTGTTGTTTTACTGTTGATTGTGACATTTTTCACTTGACATGTCTGAGAAGGTTAAGTCAGGCTTTAAAAGATGTCAGTGCGGACAGAAGATGTCTGTCAGACAACCGTAGCTCCTGTGTCTACTGTCTTGGCCCTCTCCATCTTCAGGAGGACTGCTTCATATGTCACTCCTTTAGTGGAAGGGTAATGACAGATAGGCGCAGGAAGCTTATGGACAGAGGTCTTCTGAAGCCTGCTTTTCAGGAGGCTTTAGATAAGTCAGACCAGACTTCTAAATCTTCGAAGGAGTCGAAGACCTCGGAGCCTACGTCATCGGCTCCAAGTTCTTCTTTTAAAGTTCGTTCACCGGTTCCACAGACTTGGGGGCCGAGTATCGAGCTAGTGTCTGTCACAGAGCCTCGAGTCTTGGAACCGGTGACGGAACTGCCACCTCCTGCTCTTTTGAGGTCGGCACAGTCCTCTATTCCTTCGCGGTCTTCCAGGCCCCTCTCCGACACAGACATAGATCGTGTGGTGCAGAAGTTGATGGAGAACACGCCCGTGTCCAAACTCATTGCAGTCTCCTCTCAGTTGGTGTCGAGACTCGAAGGCCTTCCTTTGTCTCCATCTGGTCCTCCTCCGGGGCCTACTCAGCCCTCGGAGCCGGGAGACGCTGATCTGTTGATTGTGGAGCCCTTGGTGCCGGAACAGTCTCTTTCTCGGTCGGCACCGTTGACCTCGACTCCGTCGGAACCTCTCCCGGACTCGCAGAGCCGACTATCTATCCTTGGTTCCGGGACAAAGTCGAACTGGTGTTTCGGTGCCGACTCTCCCTCTCGGCGCCTCGGCACGGATCACCTCGGCTCAGTCCTCGGGGTCGGTGCCCTTGGCTTCTGCGTCGGAGATACCTCCGCGTTCTTCAGAACCGGGGGATTCCTCGGCTCGGGGTCCAGGGGCCTTCGACTTTATGAGGAAGGTTTTGTCTTCCCAGACAACTACGTCAGCAGAAGCAATGTCTCCCTCCCATAAAGGTCCGTTGTCCTCTTCTGCACCTACGGCTACTCAAAAGCGTCGAGCACCAGTGTCTCAGCCACTGCCAGAGGGAGCCCCCTCTTCCTCGGAGGCTTCATCGGATGCCCCCCCCCCCGATGACGTCCTGAGGAAAAGATTGTGCAATAGGAGGCACTTGGATTCTCCACAAGAGTCCTTAACATCAGACACCGACTTAGATGAGTCAGAAGGGTCCCCAAAATCACCCTCTGAGGATGTCTCCTTCTCTGACATCCTGGAGATCCTAAAACAGAGAGGTGGAGAGGTGATTGGCAAGCCCTACCCCCTTCTGAGGATAAGTCAGTCTTGCTGAAGGCATTCGGTGCTCGCCCTTCGAGTTAATGGATTTGATTGCTCGAAGGGCGTGGGAGACACCTGACACAGTGGAGCCAGTTCCCAGAAAGCCTAATAAGTATATTACGGCCCCTCAGGATAAGGCATACCTCACAAAGGGAGTTCCAGTGGACGCTATGGTGGTGGCAGCTGCCACTAAAAAGGAGATGTCTGAATCTTCCTCGTCTGTCCATCCGCCTAACAGAGATTCTAGGACCATGGACAGATATGGGAAGCGAATTTTCAGTTCAGCGACTTTTTCCATGCGATTGCTGAACTATTTGACACATTTCACACGTTTACAGAGGGATCTAGTCAAAGAGTTGGGAGATGCCCTTCAGGGTACTACAGATGCTGCTGTCGCGGATAAGGTGACAGCACAGCTCAATACCCTTGCATCTATTGTAAACTCATCCATGAGGCTCATCTCGTATGCAGCCGAAGGGTCAAGTAGGGCTGCGGCTTCAGTGATTGCTCTCCGTAGACAATCCTGGATGCGCCTATGCTCCTTTACGGAAGCCTTCAAGTCTTCCTTTACTAATGCCCCTTTTGATGGTGCCACTCTTTTTGGCCCCAAAGTAAAGGAGACCCTTACCCGGTGTGAGCAAGAGGGGAAAGACTGTCTGCTGTCGGAGTCCATTTTTCCACCCCATCCAGACTGTACCCCAAAGGGCAACGAGGTGGGAAAATGTGGTTTCGTAAACCCCAGGGTTCTTTTCCCCGAGCACACAGGGTGATGCCCCCTCCAGAGGCAGGGGGGGGCAGAAGTGGAAGACGTCGCCCTGGCGGCAGAGGGGGTCCGCAGAACCAAGGCGACAGGGATACTGTCCCTGGGAAGCCTTTCCAGCACTCCTGAAGGGAGGCCCGACTGTCCTGCTCTGGAGGCAGTCGGGGGTCGCTTAGCTTTATACCCTCAGGCCTGCCAAAGTCTTACCTCAGACAGATGGGTAAAAAGCATTATTACCAGAGGTTACAAAATTCCATTTCTATTTCCCCCGTTACCGCAGAAAAGATTCCCAGATGTACCGCCCCATCTGCGAGAACCTGCAGCTATATTAATTTCAAAGCTGCTAGAAAAAGTCATCCAACCAGTCCCAGCGGACCAAAGAGGATTCGGTTCTTTTTAGTTCCAAAAAAGACAGGGGACTGGAGGCCAATTCTGGACCTAAGCAAGCTCAATACCTTTGTGGTGAAAGAAAAGTTCCGGATGGTCACGCTTCAATTGATCCTTCCATTCTTACAGAAGGACAACTGGATGTGCTCAATAGATCTCAAGGACGCATACTACCACATCAAAATGGCCAGAGCGTCCAGAGATCACCTGCGCTTCCGGCTGGGAGCCAGCCACTTTCAGTTTCGGGCCCTGTCCTTTGGTCTAACCTCAGCCCCCAGGGTTTTCACCAAATGCGTGGCAGTGGTAGCGTCTCACTTGAGACGCCTAGGATTCTGGGTGTTTCCGTATCTGGACGACTGGCTCCTTACTGCCACCACCGAGCATCGACTGATACAGGCCAGGGACTACACACACTGCCTTTGTGTTCAGCTAGGGATTTTGATAAATTTCGAAAAATCTGCCTTACAGCCATCACAGCATATCTCATTCATAGGGGCAGATTTGGATACCCGTTCCTTGCTTCTAAGACTTCCCCCAGAAAGAATAGCTTCCCTACAAAAGCACATATCTCTACTTCTGTTGTCCAAGAAATCCCCAGCCAAACTGGTTCTGAAAGTCTTGGGACTCATGTCAGCTTCCCTCATTGCAATTCCCTTGGGAAGACTACACGTGAGAGTTCTTCAATGGCTGCTGTTCGCACAGTGGTCGTTCCAACAGTTACCGCTGACACACGAAATTCACATCACAAACACCTGCAAAACACACCTGTCTTGGTGGTTACAGAATTGTAATCTCATCCATGGCCGACCGTTTGTGTTACCCACACCAACAGCTACAGTGACCACGGACGCTTCCCTGATAGGGTGGGGGGGCATCTTTCAGGGACAGACAGTCCAAGGCGAATGGACCAATCTAGAGTACAACCTGCACATCAATGTCCTGGAGATGAGGGCAGTGTTTCTAGCGTTGCAACACTTTTCCTCCCTTCTACCTCTAGGGACCATTGCAGTTCAAACGGACAACATGTCCGTAGTTTGGTACATAAACAAACAAGGGGGAACCAAATCTTACCAGTTATGCAGAGAGGCCATGAGAATTTGGCAATGGGCAGAGTCCACGGGTCGCTTTCTGATAGCAACGCACATCCCGGGGTTATCCAACGTTATAGCGGACAGGTTGAGCAGAGCCATCCTGTTACCTCACGAGTGGTCCCTCAACCAGACAATAGCGGACATGATATTCAGCAAGTGGGGTCAGCCTTGCTGCGATCTGTTTGCGTCTCCCATAAACGCAAAATGCAGAAGCTACTTTGCCCTATTACCCCCGCCAGGGGATGTCCCCAGGGACGCTCTGATTCACGATTGGCCCCCGGGTCTCCTGTACGCCTTTCCCCCTATATCTCTGATACCGAGATTTCTCCAGAAAGCCAAGGATCTGGAAAGGACTGTAATTCTCATTGCCCCATTCTGGCCTCGTCAAATTTGGTTTCCCTTTCTTCAAGCGCACCAAATATGGGAGCCCTGGATCCTGGACCCGGTGCCAGATCTTCTGACTCATTCGTCAGGAGCTCCCCACCCGTCGCTCCTGTCCCTCAGATTAGCAGCTTGGCTGCTCTGCTTCCCTTCTTAGCCAGGTCTGATCTTCTTTCTCCGGCGGTTCAGAACATTCTAGTAGCCTCTCATAAAGCTTCCACTACAAAAATTTACACTAGTAAGTGGAAGCGTTTTGTGTATTGGGCAACTGCACAGCATTTAGATCCCTTAATAGCCCCACTAAACAAAGTTTTAGAGTTCCTATCCACGCTATTTCACCAAGGAGCTTATACTGCCACCTTGAGGGTTCAGTTGGCTGCTATATCCAACTTTCATGTAGGGGAGAATGGAGCGCCTATTATGGCTCATAGGCTTTGTAAAGCCTTTTTAAAAGGATCCTTTCATCTTAGACCACCAGTCAGGTTTCCTACAGCCCCGTGGAATCTGAACCTCCTTTTATCCCAGCTAATGCTACCACCCTTTGAACCAGCCTCTTCCTGTTCCTTAAAGTTCTTATCCTGGGAAACTCTCTCTTTCTAGTAGCTATCACTTCAGCCAGACGAGTGTCGGAACTTCAAGCTCTTTCCATTAAACACCCATATTTAATTTTTCACCCGGATAGGGTGTCTTTACGCACCAACCCCTCTTTTCTCCCCAAGGTTTGTTCAGTCAACAACATTAATCAATCCATTGAACTCCCCACATTTTTCAAAAACCATTCCAATAAACTAGAATATATGTTGCACAAGTTGGATGTTCATAGACAACTCAGATTCTGTCTGGATAGAACAAAAGATCACAGAAAAGCAGACCAGCTCTTTGTAGCCTTTGCGGACAACAAAAAGGGCATGGCAGTGACTAAGCGTGCTCTCTCCAAATGGCTATCTGATTGTATTACCTTTGTTTATGCTGCTACTAATCAAAGTTTGTCCACCAAACCAAAAGGACATTCTACTAGATCAGTCTCCACATCTTTGGCTCATGCGGCCCGCCTACCTTTAGATACTATTTGTGCGGCCGCCACTTGGTCTAAGCCACATACGTTCATCACTCATTACAAAGTGGATAGGATTTCCAGGGACAGGGCAACCTTTGGTTCCACTGTGCTCAGGAACGTTCTTCCGTGAGTCTCTCAGGGTCACGGAGCTAGGGACGCTACCCATGTGTAAGAACAAACGGCGAGGTTGAACACACTCAAAGTTATGTCCTTACCATAACGTTCCATGTGGAGTGTTCATCTCGCCTTTGTTCTTACATTCCCACCCTCCCACCCTCAGGTCAGGAAGAACGTCCGGTTTAGAGGTCTGGTCTGGTTCTCCCGCTACTGATTTCTCTCTGTTGTGCTGCTGGTTTCACTTGCGCCCTTGTATGTATGTGTATGTATGTATGTATGTATGTTTACATTATTGTTGCTGGATCTGGTGTTATTTTGCAAACTAGATCTGAGGTAAGGGCAGAGGGGATTGTGGGAGATAGGTTGGTCTCGAGCTTCTTCTCGATGCAGAGCTTTGCTAAGCGGCCGACTCGGAGCCGAGGATTGGCTCCGAACCCATGTGTAAGAACAAAGGCGAGATGAACACATGGAACGTTATCGTAAGGACATAACTTCTTTTTTTGTGTGATTTGTTAGTTTATAGCTGCACTCAGTGGTTAGTGCTTAAAAACTTTACAATGTAGTTACAAGGCGAGAGTGAATTTAGGCAGCTTATCTGTTTCACAGATGTCCATTACCATAGCCTGATAATTTGCATTACAGTGTCTTCATTGTGGATGTTCATCTTGAACTTTAGCCAAGTACAGCATTGACTTAACATGTTTCTTTGCAAAGTTTACTTTACATTAGAAGTAAAGGTCTGTATGTGAAGTACCACACCTGTGCGCGCGCACATTTGCTGTCGCTAATACTATAGCTTAAAGCACCTCAAGTGGTATAGTCAAATCCAGCATGTTTGTACATGGAAACCTGTAGTTTTCAGTACGTTTGTATAGCAGAATGTACTGCTGCTACTGTCTGACGTTTTATGGTGAAATTTGAAAGGGGGGCCTGAGCAGTTGCTTTTTATGTATGCATAGGTAGCATAATCTTTAAGCATTTGCCATATTGCCTACATATTGTATTAGATGCTTATTTTCTGTAATGTGTTATCCTAATGTAACTGGAGCTTTTCTCCCCGGGCCTCCGCTGTAAATGGACCTTGTCCAGTCGGACCTTCCCGGTAAACAAAATTAAAGTAAATAAATAATATGTTGCAGTAGCCTTAGCTGAATGGGTTGTATCCTGCATGGGTTATAACTGGTTAGCTTTCAAAGCTTCAGGGTACCCTTCATGTACCCAAATTGTCAAGTCGGCTCGAGCTGAGCTGACTAAAAAGACATGTGTGAATATCAAGCCCTTCAGAACTTTCCTACCGCCAAAAAGTACACCTCCAGTGAGGCTTTCAAGGTTTTACTTCCTGCTTGTGCTGTCCCTTTCCTGGCCTCATAATTCCAGTTCCATAAAAATTTTGCTCTTAAATTGTTTGACTTTCCTATTTATGAAAGTAATTTTTAAAGCTAGAAGTTTTGTTTTAACACAGTCACAAGACTGTTACGTTCCTTTGTTTATCTTGTCCGTTTTAAAGTAATTGAAAACTGCCCCCCGTGGAGAAATTGTGTACCCAGCCCCAATATAGTTAGTGTATTTTTTGATAACTTGCATCTTACTGGTGCTAGCTGCTTATTTTCCATTGGAAAGAGGCACCATTTCCAGCGTGACCATAAAACTGCTGGTGCTTCTTCCAACCTTACTAGAAAGTAAAAGTTAAGCAAGCTGCTTTGCCACCACAGCAAGCTAGCAGTTTGCCTCAGCTGCAGGTGGCTGACTCTGCTATGGCCATTAGTTGTACCTCAGACCACTCCTGTTTTATCCAGAATCCCTCCGGTGTAGCACCTACAGCTGCTGTGGACCCGGGGGTTAGCCGCGTTCTCTCTAGCTGTTAGGGTTCCCCCAGGTGGGCATGGGAGAACCACTCTTGTCTGTGTTGGGAGGGCTTCTCTGCTAAAGTTGTGCTCATCCCTGGGGTTGCTGCTGCTGTTGACAACATTGTTGGCCCCATTTTTCCCTTTAAAAAGAAAATGCTGAACGTGCTTCTTTCTGCTCCATGTCATATTTCCTGACAGGAGTAGTTTTACTTGGTTTGGCTGCGTGTTTTATAAGGCGGCTTGATATCCAAATATATAGGTTCCCTACACATGATCGAAATTTCAGAAAGTTGAAACCCATATGGCTGAGAGCATATGATTGACTTTTTTTTGAAATTTCAACTGCAGAGCGGGTGTCTCCCATTATAGTGCGGAATGGGAAGATTCCAATCTACCACGCTGTAGTGCGATGCCCCACTGCTAGCAACGTGTACGTAAGTTTTTTTTTTTTTTTTTTTTTTTGTTAATTTCAAAAGCCGGTAATATGGGTTTGGCTTTTTGAAATTTCAGTCATGTATAGTAGACCCATATACATACGTGTGTGTGTGTGTGTGTGTGTGTGTGTGTGTGTGTGTATAGCGTGTATTTATATATATAAAAAAAAAAAAAAAAAAAAAGCTTTTCCTGAAGAAATTCACGATAGTCTGGTCAGGAAGAGGGATAACAGGGTCTTCACAGATACGAGTCAGATTCTGAAGAGAGCTCCGGTTTCTGATACCCCATGTGGAGTTTCTCTTTCCTGAAACTAGTTCAGAATGTTCGTGTCCTCAGTGGGACAACATTGATGTTTCTCAGTCCCCTATAAAACTCAATGAGCTGTTTGGAATTTCCATAAACTTCACCCATTCCTCCAGTTCTGTAAGCTTTGGAGGATGTGTGTTACTGCCTGCAGTTTTCCTCAGTCTGCCAACTGCTTCTAAAAGGGTCTCTAGGAGGTATAACGTTTTTTTTTTAGTCTTTTTGTACCCTGTTCCCAGACCTGGCCCAGCAGCTATAGTTAATCCTACTAAGCACCTTTCTAGATAATTTTTAGGTGGCTTCATATGGCACTGAGTAACCTATCAATGCACCATTTTGAGTGGGCGCATCCAGTAGAAGTGAGGGGAAAATCGTGCCATCCTGTTCACCATGCAGTGCGTGGCAGTCATTTCAGTAATGATCAAATTTGCTTCAGACATAGCCTTACTTAATATCTCTAACATTACTTAGTATCTCTAAAAGCTTAGGGAGTTTGTGACTCCCAGATGGGCTTGACTGCTCCATAAGCTAGTAAAATTCCTTCTCCAGAAATAACACAGTTACGAAGATCCATGTGAGTGAGTCATTTTAAAAGCATGATAAACCCAAGAAGCGTCTTTCCACCTGGATTCAGAATGTGTCTTGTGTCTCTTGTGATGAGTATTCCAAATCTTTCCATCATGTCAAGTTGCTTGTATGTCATATAATTAGGATAACACAGCCTATGTAACAACCAGACTGACTAGTCTGCTCGTAACCAGGAGGTATGCTTTGTCTCCACAGGTGTAATAGAATTTATGTAATGCTGCCATACTCAGCCCTCCAGCCCCATCATAAATCTTCCAAGTGAAATTGCAAATGCCAGTTCCAACAGTTTTACATTTTTTAAGGTAGCAGAGTAAGCCCTCTAATAGTTATCGATGGCTTTTACCAAAAACAAAAGGAAAATCCTTGGTGCCAAACAACACCTAAAAGGTGGCAATTCAAAGAAGTATGACAGGCACTGTAAGATGTTCAGAGAACACCCAGAAATAGAAATGTGTTTCAGTGCGATCCTTAATGCATTAACCAACACGGAGTATTTTCATACCTATACACAGGACTTCAGATTGATATCGAGCAACCTACCCACAATTCTTTAGGTATATCTGTCTAAAGTCCTGTGTATAGGTACGGGAATGTGGTGAAGTCAGTTCATGTGGTAAGGATTGTATTCATAAGTTTACCCCCTTTTTCGGTCGTGCCACTTGAATTAGATTTAGCTTTTTGGTTTTTAGTGAGTGTGTGCAAAAAGCTGACTGACGTTTTGCATCAATCACTTAGTAGGTGTGTGCTGGCATACCCAACAGGTCCCACTAATGCAGATTTCCTCCCTAAACCAGTTCAAGTTTATCATGGAGAGTTGGATGGGGAACAGGAAATTAATCCCTGCATTAACACCTATGTCCCTATTGAACACAGGGACCCTGTCAATTTAATCTTTCAAGTTCTGCTTAGACTTATCAAGGCTACCAGAACTTGTCAGAGACTTGTGATGCATGGTTAGTCTTAAAAAGGCCCTTGTCATTTAGCCTAGTGTACACAATCACTAATATTATCGAGAGTGTCTGCATGTATGTACAAGGTAGCAGAAAAAGTATTGAATTTTTGTATACCAGTCAGGTGTTTTTAGTTCACACCAAACATCTGTCTTATACTAGTACACTTGATTCTGATTCTGTACTTGGTTCTTATGGGTTCGCATGACTATGTACTCACAGTTCCGGATGGCAAAAATGGGCCAAGTAAAATGGTGGTAAACCACAGCAACTGTTAAAGTAATGGTTTCATGTAAAACTTGAGCATGTTCGGGCTCAAGAGGGTTTTGGGGGAAAAATGCAAACGTGGATGTTGAATATGAAGTCTGTTCCCAAATAAACTCCGGCTGGAAGTGTCGTTTGTATACAATCTCCCAAACAATTTTTGTTTACTCTATCAGTTGTCTTATCCATTGTCAAAGCTTGAATCCTTTGTTTTGGAAGCAAAAAAAAAATATTGTTGATGTTGGAATCACTAAATTTTTATATTGGACCAAGCTGGTGATGTGGAGTCGCCTAGCTTCACCTTTGGGTTTGGATCGAAAAGTAAATCGGCCGCTCTCACTTCAATTTGATTTTAATGGCAAAGTCCGCAATCTTCATGTCTGGATGTGATGGTGTTTCCAGATGCAGTGGTGCACCTATTTTTTTCATGTGGTATGATTTGCAATGGGTTCCGCTGTTTCAAGAGACATGACGTTGATGGCATCTCAGCTCTATTCATCATGGAGTGTGGTCTTGATATGTGACATTGATCCAGGTGGGCAGTCCTTCAGATGAGATGGCAGTAGTGGTCCTAAGCAAACCCAAGTAGAATCCTTTCCATCTGGGGTAGAAATGTTTGAGGCAAGGCTTTAATGTAGAAGAAATCTCCTGGTTTAAGTCGTGCTGTGTATTCACTGTCAGCTGTCTCAAAACCTCAAAAACCATGTGGTAGTGTTGCAAAACAAAACAGACTTAAAAATGTAGATGAGCCTGTTTTTCGTATTGCAACCCCTGATTTCTAGGGAGAGGTATAGCAGGCATTCTCATGGGTCTGCCCATCAGAATATTAAAAAAAAAAAAAAAAAAAAAAAAAAAAAACTGACTCTGCAAACGCTGTAAAATTTAAAACTTTAATCCCAAGACTTAAAACACAAGTGCAAAGCTTTCAGATCAAAATATCCTTCCTAATGCTAGAACCAGATTATAGTAACAACATCCATTAAGTCTTTCAAGTGACATGGATAATAGATTTATATTTGCATCTCTCAAGTTCATCATTGTTTCATGCTGTTGGGGACTCCAGCTATTAATATTAGTGTAAGTTCTCTTGAGGCACAAATAATTGTCTTAAATAAAGTTTTTTGCTTCAAGAATTAATGTTTTATTTATTAATGTTTTACTTATGTGTTTGGATAGGTGGGCTTTTAAATTATGTAATTGCAGTTTGGATTATTATTTAGACCAGTGATAGCAAACCTTTTGACACCACGAAATTTTGGGGGACACCAGTGTTCCAATACCAGAGTTACCAAAGAAACTGCTTTTGCATTTGTTGCTTTTGTGAAGTGCATTGATTTTTCTTCTGTTCAGCAACACTGCTGCAGAGGTAAGGAAGTTGTTAACCTCAAAGACTATTTTGGTATACTTTCTCGATAGTCTGCCAAGGGCAGTGCTGACTTTCTCTTCGTGGTTACACTTCTGCAAAAGGCAAGTAGTCTGCATTTGTAGGACTGTGTGCCATTTTTACATTTCTCTCAACTGTTGCTCCATCCTAAAACTGGCAACTTTTTACACTTGGCGATAGTTATCAGATTTATTGACTAATGTACATTTTCTGAATTAAAACGTTCATTTTTTCTGTCTCAAATTAGTACTAGCAGTTAAAAACTGTCCATGTCTCTTATTTCTAGATTTGTTCCTGATGTGTTGAGAACCATGCTGTTTTATTTAGTTTCATTTATTTTATTTTTTGGGGGGGGGGGGGGGTGACACAATAACTGAGTCAAGAGGGTTAAGTTAAGCATTTTCTGAATTTTTCACGCACTGAACCCAAAAGTTTCGCCGTCACCGATTTTGGTTTAGTGTGTGCATTTTGCTTCATCGTAGTGCAGTTCCTTCATTGTGTTTGGATGTTCTTCGTGTTTCACTGTTGCTGTCATTACATTTGGGTAATCCTGCTGGCAGGTTGCCCTCAGCCGGCCTGAATTCCAAAGTCTTGTGCCCTGCGTCTGCCCCTTCCCTGACTTCAGGTCGTCAGGGGTATAAAAGAAGCAGCCAATGCCATTTTCTTCAGTCTTGCCATGCAGTGCCCGAAGCAGAAGCAGTTCGCAAGTGCCGGTCGGCCGACTCCTGAAATTTTTGTGTTTTGAGTTTCAGAACCGAAGTCTTCAAATAAAGCTAAGTACCCCGTTGGATAAACTTTTTTTTTTTTTTTTTTTTTTTTTTTTTCTTATGCTGTAAAATGGAAGAGATTCTGTGCTTGGAACCAGGCACAAGGAACTGATACAACCGTACCAAATATTCCTTAGATTTTGCATTACTTAACTGAGATGCTGGACAAAGGCCTATCCTTTTCATCAATTAAAATCCATGCCTCTGCCATTTCGGCTCATTGCAATACAGAGCCACCAGTCTTTTCTCATCCTTTACTAAAGCAGTATCTTAGAGGAGCCAAATATTATTTAAGGCCTCCAAGGAGATGACCAATACCTGCATGGGACCTCAACTATGTCTTGGAAAAGCTCATCCTGCCTCCTTTTGAGCCAGCTGCTACTGTTGATATAAAGTTTTTGTCTTGGAAAACAGCTCTGCTCCTAGCAATTACTTCTGCAAGACGAGTTTCAGAGCTACAAGCGCTCATGGCTGTGGAACCTTTTTAAAATTTTTTATCCAGACAGGGTCTCCCTGAGGACAAACCCAACATTTTATGCCTAAGTGGTGTCCAGTGTGGCACTTAACCAAACTATTCATCTGCCAACTTTTTATCCAAATCCACAGAACAAGGGGGAGAGAATTCTGCACTCTTTGGACGTACACAGCTTAGATTCTACTTGGACAGAACCAAAGTTTTCAGGAAGACAGAGCAATTACTAGTGGCATATGCTGCAGGATCACAAGGAAAGGCTGGCATATGCTGCAGGATCACAAGGAAAGGCTGTCTCAAAGCAGACTGTTTCTAAGTGGATAGGCCACTGCATTCGTTTATGCTATTTACACCATGGCAAGCCAGTGCCTAAGGGCATTAGGCCACATTCTACCAGAGTTGTAGCCACTTCAGTAGCCTTTCAGGGGAGTACCAACCAGAGACATTTTAGAGGCGGCTACTTGGAGTTCAGTGCACACCTTTACAACGCACTATCATCTGCCACTCTACTCTAAATCCAGGGCAGGCTTTGCCACTGCAGTTCTGCAGGGCCTCATAGCTGCTCCTAATGCTGTTTAGCTCCAGCCTCCCAACCATAGCTTTGGGACTCTACCCAAATGTAATGACTGCACCAGTGAAACACTAAGAACATAGTACAGTTGTGTACACTTACCATAAATGTAGATCTTAGAGTGTATTCACTGTTGCAGTCCAGGTTACCCACCATCCCCCTTCTTTTCTATGGATCTTATCTTTCCTTCTCTGATTTTATACAACCTATGTGGTGTATTTGCTTATAGATGGAAGGTAAAATTTATATTGTTGCATTTTATTAAAGTTTGGCTACCCTTTTAGGGGGCACCTCACATCTGGGGCAAGAAAAACTGAAGAAGATGGAGTCTGCTGCTTTTTTTATACCCCTGCCGACCTGACGTCATGGAAGGGGTGACGGCAGCCGGTGCAGGACCCAAAACTTTGGAATTCAGGCCGGCTGAGGGCAACCTACCAGCAGGATTACCCAAATGTAATGACCGCAACAGTGAATACACTCAACATCTACATTTTTGGTAAGTGTACACAACTGTACTTTCTGCCCATCAGAATTTCAGGAAGGGACAATTTTTAGTAGTACTAACTGCACTTTGCATACTCGATGAAACCTTAAGGTAAAGATTCTGGCTATTTGAGACCATCTCCCAAGACTTAGAAAGGCAGGCCTATATAGGTAATGGTAATGCGTTTTAATAATCTGCATTTTTACTCCTCTTTTGTACCTGACTAGTAAAATGTGTGCCCTGATCTGACTGCAACAAGAAACACCAAGTATTGGTATCGGTTCTTGCAAGAGCTTCTTAACTGCAGTGTTTGCATAACTCTCTGCTTCTACTCATCTAGACTGAGTGTCTACATTGACAAGCATGTAAACAAACTTCTTGTGATTGTGAGTTCAAAATCCCACTTAGTTATACAAAATGGCCCCCATGCCTTTTAAGTGTTTTGCATGTGTGCCGGTATAGTTTTTGACGCATTGTGTTCTAAATATTTTATTTTACTTCACTTTGTTATATTTGTATTTGTTTTCTGGGGTAGTACACAGTTCTCTGTGGAACTTTTTCAGATTCTGCTTGGGAGTGCTGTATGGTTAAGTGACCCACAACACAGGTATTGATAACGGGAGTGACTTCTGGAAGGTGAGGGGCATTAAGGCATGTTTTATCTAAATGAAAAGAGAGGTGGTCATTTTTATCCAGCTGAGGTAAAATTTTATGGCACTACCATCTACCCATCAAGGTGGTGCCACAAAAGGTCTGGAGAATGTCTGCACTGGTCACTGATCCATGTCCTTGGTTAGAATCCTCAGTCTGATTCTGGAAAGATAATTCCTGTAAAGAAATACTGTTAGCTTCATTTCTGCAGCAGTTTCGTGAAACCTGCACAGGTTGAGACCAGTGCAGCATGTCTTGCTGTGATATCTGAAAAGGCGTTGCTTCTGAAAATGTAAATTCTCTGGAATCTTGAAATAAGATGTTACAGGTATTGAACCAGAGACTTTCCTTGCTGCAGTTTATTGTTCTAGTCTTTGAATCCTAGTTCTGCAAGCTTGTTTATAAAGATTGTCTTGTTTTCAGTCTTGATAGGATTTGAAAGCTAAAACTTCTCAAATACAGACCTATTCCTATTGCTATTCTCCCTCCTGTAGCCAAAATTCTGGAAAAATGCATTCCTAAACAACTTGACTATTTATCTCTTATCCAGTTCCCAACATGGTTTCGGATCCAAGGCCTTGCCTTTACTGTGTTAATCAGTTTTACCAATACTGTAAACCACTTCAAAAGTGAGGGCCAACTAGTCCCTTCCATCTTCCTTGACACGTTGAAAGCTTTCAACACAGTATCCCACCAAAAACTACTCAACGAAATTTCATCATATAACCTGACCCCAACCTTCGTTATCTTAGTTTCACAGTTATCTGACTGGCAGTAGTTTAGTAAAGTGGATAACAATCTCTCCCCTGTCCTACCCCTCTTTGTTGGTGTTACCCCAAGGTTCTAGCCTTGGACTTCTGCTTTTATGTCAATTTACTAATGATGTCAGCACTGCCACTCAACTAGCCTCCATTGTACAGTACGCCGATGATTCCTCCCTCATCTGTTCAGCCCCAACCCTTCTTGGAACTCGAAGAAAAAAAACCCAAAGCTCTCCATGACCTAGAAAACTATTTCACTAACACTTTCAACCCAAACAAAACTGAAGCAATGATTTTTCCAACATCAACCCCCCCCCCAAAAAAAAAAAAAAAAATGATCTGCTCTACCAACACAGCTAAGATCAAACATGTTCTTCATTCCACATTGCTGCAGTCCTAACTATTGGGTAGTCCGCTGTCCAGTCGGCCCGAATACCAAAGTATATGGCTGACGTCGGTCACGGCGCATTAGACTGACGTCAGTACGTCAGGGTACTAATGCGCATGACCGACGTCATATCCTCCGTCTTTTTTGCCGCATGGTCCGATGCAGAAGCAATTTTGCGAGTGCAGGTTGGCGTTCTGAAAGTAGCACCTTTGGGAGAAGAGGCAGAGGTGGAAAAGCATACACATGAAGATTTTTCCAACTGAAAGAAAGAGCATCCACTTTCCAAGCTGTGTGATGAAATCCCTTCGTGCAAAACTTTGGCAGCTGGTGGTTTAGTGGAGAAGCGAACAGATCTATGTCTGGAGTTCCCCATGACACTGTCAATTTTTGAAATACATGAAGATCCAGTTTCCACTCGTGGGGATCCATGATTTGTCTGCTTAACACATCTGCTAAGGAGTTCTGTGCTCCCGGCAGAAACCTTGCCTGAAGAGTTAGTTGCAAGCTGAGCGCAGTCTCCCATAAAATCATTGCTTGCCTGCACAATGGGTAAGAATGTGTTCCCCCTTGTTTGTTGATGTACCACATGACAGTTGTGTTGTCTGTTAGAATCAACACCTGCCCTGGAAGAAGTAACTCCTTGAAAGCCATTAATGCAAACTGGACTGCTAACATCTCTTTCATGTTGATATGTAGATGCTGTAGTCTGGCAGGCCACTTGTCTTGTATCCACTTTCCATCTAGATGAGCTCCCCAAGCAATGTCTGAGGCATCTGTCGTTAGAATCTGACTTGCCCCTGGCCGGGTCACAGAGAGTCCCTTGTTTAGGTGACATTCCTGAGCCCACCACAAAAATTCCTTTTGAATGCAAGGTATTATTTGAATGACAGTGTCCAAATCCTGGCAGTGCTGTGTCCATAGATTTTGAGATACCATTGTAGCTTCCTCATATGCAGTTTGGCATTGGGAAGCACCAGAATACAAGATGCCATGAACCCTAAGGCTTGAAGGACTGTCCTTGCAGTCAGCCCGGACTGAAGAGATAATTGATGGAAGTAACTGGAAAGATTCTTTTGTTTGTCCGGGGTTAGAAAGGCCATCTGGGCTGCTGTATTCAGTCTCACACCCAGAAAGCACATGTCTTGAGAGGGTACTAGACTGGACTTTATTTCGTTCACAGAATACCCTAGGCATCTTAGCACTGCTATGACATATTCCAAATGCTGTAGAAGGTCTTCCTTTTCTTGAGCCAGAATCAGGCAGTCGTCCAAGTAAGGATAGATTTGAATTCCTTTTAGCCTGAAGTAAGCTATCACTGGAGCCAGAACCTTTGTGAATACTCTGGGCGCAGTAGATAAGCCAAAGGGCAGTGCAGAGAACGGATAATGAGAATTTCCAGCTCGAAAACGCAGATACTTCCTGCAACTTAGTCTTATAGGCACATGAAGGTAAGCTTCCTTGAGATCTAAAGTTACCATCCAGTGATCTTTGCCCAGCAGAGGTAAAAGCTGTTGTAACGTCAACATTTTGAACTTTGGAATGTCCAGATAAGTGTTGAGGATAGATAAATCCAAAATTGGTCTCCACGTGTTCCCCTTCTTTGGTACTAGGAACAGGCGAGAATAAAATCTTAGGCCCCTTTCTGGCACAGGAACTGACTGAATGGCTCCTATTTGGAGTAACAGAGAAATTTGTTTGCGAGCCTCTGTTCTTTGTAGATGAGGAATGTCTGGCATGCCTTTGAAAGGAGGCAAGGTATGGAAATAAAACCTGTAACCGTGGTGAATGATATCCAGAACCCATTGGTCTTGGGTAATTAAATCCCAATTTTCTTTGAAAAGAGACAGTCTTCCTCCTAGAGGTGCCGCCAGGCGAGAATGTACTGGCAGCTGAAAAGGCAGGTCATTGGGTCTGCTTACGAAAGGACTGACCCCTGCCCTCACCAGAAGTCTGAGCAGGTGAACTCCCTGTCCTAGGCCTAAAAGAACCTTGAGCTCTGCCCCTACCACGTCTAGACCTACCCCTAGACTGGGAATCATAAGCCATGAGGGCGTTGAATTGTCAGTTTCATATGTTAAAATATCAGAATTATCTCCTTTCACAATTGAAGTCTAAGGTGGATGCTCTGGCTGAAGGTATTGAGTGTAAAGAGCTGCAGGATTTAGTTCATGTTTCTGAACAAGTGGGAAAGCATTCTTTGCAGTGTGGTTTTGATGCTGTGCAGGCCTCCTCGAGGGTGGCTGCCACTGGTTCTGTTCTTCGTAGGCACGCCTGGTTGAGAGATCAGAACTTAGCTGAGCATGTTAAGACAAGGATTTTGGATGCTCCTTTACAGTCTGATGTGTTGTTTGGTTCGCCTGTGGAAGCAGTTTTAAAGAAAATGGAGGACAAGGCTAAGTCTATGCAAACTGTAAGGATTTTTTGCAGGTGCAGCCTCCGAAGTTTAGTAGAAATTGGCCTACTAAGGGATGGACTTATCCTGCTTATGATTCCCAGTCTAGGGGTAGGTCTAGACGTGGTAGGGGCAGAGCTCAAGGTTCTTTTAGGCCTAGGACAGGGAGTTCACCTGCTCAGACTTCTGGTGAGGGCAGGGTCAGTCCTTTCGTAAGCAGACCCAATGACCTGCCTTTTCAGCTGCCAGTACATTCTCGCCTGGCGGCACCTCTAGGAGGAAGACTGTCTCTTTTCAAAGAAAATTGGGATTTAATTACCCAAGACCAATGGGTTCTGGATATCATTCACCACGGTTACAGGTTTTATTTCCATACCTTGCCTCCTTTCAAAGGCATGCCAGACATTCCTCCTCTACAAAGAACAGAGGCTCGCAAACAAATTTCTCTGTTACTCCAAATAGGAGCCATTCAGTCAGTTCCTGTGCCAGAAAGGGGCCTAGGATTTTGTTCTCGCCTGTTCCTAGTACCAAAGAAGGGGAACACGTGGAGACCAATTTTGGATTTATCTATCCTCAACACTTATCTGGACATTCCAAAGTTCAAAATGTTGACGTTACAACAGCTTTTACCTCTGCTGGGCAAAGATCACTGGATGGTAACTTTAGATCTCAAGGAAGCTTACCTTCATGTGCCTATAAGACTAAGTTGCAGAAAGTATCTGCGTTTTCGAGCTGGAAATTCTCATTATCAGTTCTCTGCACTGCCCTTTGGCTTATCTACTGCGCCCAGAGTATTCACAAAGGTTCTGGCTCCAGTGATAGCTTACTTCAGGCTAAAAGGAATTCAAATCTATCCTTACTTGGACGACTGCCTGATTCTGGCTCAAGAAAAGGAAGACCTTCTACAGCATTTGGAATATGTCATAGCAGTGCTAAGATGCCTAGGGTATTCTGTGAACGAAATAAAGTCCAGTCTAGTACCCTCTCAAGACATGTGCTTTCTGGGTGTGAGACTGAATACAGCAGCCCAGATGGCCTTTCTAACCCCGGACAAACAAAAGAATCTTTCCAGTTACTTCCATCAATTATCTCTTCAGTCCGGGCTGACTGCAAGGACAGTCCTTCAAGCCTTAGGGTTCATGGCATCTTGTATTCTGGTGCTTCCCAATGCCAAACTGCATATGAGGAAGCTACAATGGTATCTCAAAATCTATGGACACAGCACTGCCAGGATTTGGACACTGTCATTCAAATAATACCTTGCATTCAAAAGGAATTTTTGTGGTGGGCTCAGGAATGTCACCTAAACAAGGGACTCTCTGTGACCCGGCCAGAGGCAAGTCAGATTCTAACTACAGATGCCTCAGACATTGCTTGGGGAGCTCATCTAGATGGAAAGTGGATACAAGACAAGTGGCCTGCCAGACTACAGCATCTACATATCAACATGAAAGAGATGTTAGCAGTCCAGTTTGCATTAATGGCTTTCAAGGAGTTACTTCTTCCAGGGCAGGTGTTGATTCTAACAGACAACACAACTGTCATGTGGTACATCAACAAACAAGGGGAACACATTCTTACCCATTGTGCAGGCAAGCAATGATTTTATGGGAGACTGCTCAGCTTGCAACTAACTCTTCAGGCAGGGTTTCTGCCGGGAGCACAGAACTCCTTAGCAGATGTGTTAAGCAGACAAATCATGGATCCCCACGAGTGGAAACTGGATCTTCATGTATTTCAAAATTGACAGTGTCATGGGGAACTCCAGACATAGATCTGTTCGCTTCTCCACTAAACCACCAGCTGCCAAAGTTTTGCACGAAGGATTTCATCACACAGCTTGGAAAGTGGATGCTCTTTCTTTCAGTTGGAAAAATCTTCATGTGTATGCTTTTCCACCTCTGCCTCTTCTCCCAAAGGTGCTTCTAAAGGTCAGACAAGACAAGCCAAGGATGATTTTAATAGCTCCAGATTGGCCTCGGCAGCACTGGTACCCATTACTGAGGAGTCTGGTAAGGAAGCCTCCATGGCCTTTACCCTTGATTCCACACCTATTGTCTCAGAGGGACGGTCATCTGCTCAATGTCAAGCTTCAAACTCTTCATCTAACAGCCTGGCATATTCTGTTTTGAAAGACAGCAGGTCTCAACTTCCTCAACAAGTTTTAAATGTGATTATGGAAGCCAGAAGACCTAGTACAAGGAAAGTGTATGCAGAAAAATGGAAGAGATTTTTATTTTGGACTGCAGCAAAGAATTTGGAGATTTCGGAGCCTAATTTGAGTGTGGCTCTTCAATATCTTACTGAGTTATTGGACAAAGGTTTGTCTTTCTCTTCCATTAAGATTCATGCTGCAGCAATTTCAGCTCACTATGATTGTGACCCACCATTGTTTTCACATCCTTTGTTCAAGCAATTTCTTAGGGGGGCAAAGAATATAAGACCCCCACGTAGAGCTCCTACTCCTGCTTGGGATCTCAATTTTGTGTTGGAGAAACTTACTCTACAACCTTTTGAGCCTGCAGCTACTGCTGACCTGAAATACTTGTCATGGAAGACTGCTTTTTTGTTGGCCATTACTTCTGCAAGAAGGGTTTCTGAGTTACAGGCCCTTATGGCGGTTGAGCCTTTTTTGATTTTTCATAAGGATAGGGTATCATTACGTACTAATCCTTCCTTTATGCCTAAGGTGGTTTCTAGTGTGGCTTTAAACCAAACTATTCATTTGCCTACTTTCTATGCAGATCCCCAAAATAAAGGGGAAAAGATTTTGCACACTTTAGATGTACACAGGCAATTGCGTTATTATTTAAGCAGGACTAAGGATTTTAGACAGTCTCAGCAGTTGTTTGTTTCTTTTGCTTTGAGTTCAGGGCAGGCCTGTGTCAAAACAAACTATTTCTAGGTGGATTGGGTTTTGCATTGCATTTTGTTGTTCCCATCATGGCAAAGAGATTCCAGCTGGGATTAGGCCTCATTCCACTAGGGCTACTGCCACTTCAACAGCATTTCTAAGGGGGGTGGCAACTAAGGATATTTTGGAGGCAGCTACTTGGAGTTCAGTGCATACTTTCTCTAAGCATTACCACCTTCCTCTCTACTCTAAGTCTAGGGCTGGTTTTGCCACAGCTATTTTGCAAGGCATGTTATCAGCTCCTGCTTCCTTATGATTTGCCAGCCTCCCTTACCTCTGCTTTGGGATTCTACCCAATAGTTAGGACTGCAGCAATGTGGAATGAAGAACATAGTACAGTTTTGTACCTACCATAAATGTAGATGTTCGAGGATCCACATTGCTGCAGTCCAATTACCTCCCTCCTTCCCTCTGTGTTTAGGGGTGGTTGTGTAGGTGAGATTATATTCTGGTACCTTTGTATATATTGTATATATTTTTGGTGCAGGTATGTTTGGTGTGTTTTGGTTTTGGCCTTGTCTTTTTAGGGTCTTCTGACATCTGGGGCAAGAAAAGACTGAGGATATGACGTCGGTCATGCGCATTAGTACCCTGACGTACTGACGTCAGTCTAATGCGCCGTGACCGACGTCAGCCATATACTTTGGTATTCGGGCCGACTGGACAGCGGACTACCCAATAGTTAGGACTGCAGCAATGTGGATCCTCGAACATCTACATTTATGGTAGGTACAAAACTGTACTTTGTGGAACAAACTAACTAGATAGTAACAACTGACAAATCCCAAATTTGATTTAAACACACAGCACTAACCATCAAAAAAGGTTCACGTTAAACTTTGCTCACTCTAGAGAGTTGAACCATACCTTACTAATAACACCAGGCTATCCACAGCCAGAGCATACATTATCCACCCTTCTGTACTCTTGCTCATATTTTTGCCAGCCTTCGTAAATTGGACATAAATTAGGCCCTGCACTCAGACCTAGTTCAGGCAGAAGCTTAAGGTCATGCAGTAAACTTTGTACTCATGACAGTCAAACACCATATTTGGTGATTCCCTATTCTAATACCTGAAACTCAATCCCCAACACTTTCTAAACACCACAAATGCTGACAAATTCAAGTTACTCCTAAAGAACACGTTACCATTCACTGGCTAACTATATCGCCATCCCCTTTCCTACCTACACTAACCTCCCATGCCCATCTTTAATTCCCCTACCCAGCTTCTACAGCTAGGATGTTCTCATACCACATGTTACTTGTATTGTGACAATATATTGAATTTGTAAAAATGTAAATATCAAATTGTATTTGCTTCTTTATCTCATTGCTATATTTGCCTCTTCTCTCATTACTTATAACTGGTAATCTTGTCTGTCTTCAATCTGTACGTTCTTTCTTTTATGCAATACCCATTTAGTTCCCTTACACACTTACAGCTATGATACCACCATACAACTCATGTTGGGACTATATTCTGAATTTGTAAAACTGTAAATTTGTTTGCTTTTTTTATTTATTTTTTTATTCTTAAGTATGTTAACATGTCTTTTGAATATAGAATAACATAATTGACAATATACATGTTCTGTTGCTGTATTAAGGCGCTTTTCTCCCTGGGTCTTAGCTGAAAATGGGCTTCTGGCCCGGTCGGACAATCCCCAGTAAACAAATGTAAAGTAAAATGGTTATCTATGTCCTGAATTAAACTAGACCTGTGGAAGTTTTAATCTTGTCTGTGTTTCTTCTTTTCTGTAGAAAGAGTGGAGGAGTAGACATCCTTTCAGTAATCTAGTGCAAATATATTGTTGCTCTCTGAAAGTAAATTCAAACAAATTGTCTGGATGTATAGGAGCAGAAATGTCTTACTGAGAGGTGGGGATATCTGATGGGGTAGAACTTAGTATCATAGCAGGGTTAGGAGGTACATTTGGTACTAGTACCGCATTAACTGCTCGCAAATTTTGTACTAATCTAGATGTGCCCCCCCCCCCCCCCCCCGGTTTAATAGGTATAATAAGGGTGTTTAATGGACTTCAGGTTGAGACTGTTGTTCCTTGTTGTAGTAGGGCAGAAATGACCGGTTCAGTTACTTTCTCTGGTTCAGTCCATAAAGGATGTTGAACTACCATGGACAGGCACTTGCATGGCTTCAAGGTATGCAGATGTTCTGCTTCTTTTGAGTCCCAACTCATTTTCATAGGTAGTCCAGAGCTGCGGAGGGTTTACTTGTAATCCTTCCAAATTTTCTGCAGTCTGATGTTCAGACAGCAAAAAAGGTGTCCTCATTTTAGTTGAATACTATCCTAAAGGTTCATTTAGTATGTCAAGAAAACCACCGTCTGGTGTGCAGTGACATCTCAATTTACATAAGTCTCTTCCCTAAAAGATTTAAAGGGGGCAGCATTTCCCACAATAGAAATGTGATAGTCTTTTAGTAGACCAGTTTGCAGAGGAACAGGTTTTGTTTATGGATAGTATAAAGGGACTCTGGACACCCCCACCCCCATGAATTGTTTTTTGGGAAAGTGAGAGAGTTTCAGCATTTGATAAGTGATCCTAGATCTACTTGCTCTTGTGCCGACAACAAAAAGAAGAGATGAGTTAGTTTTGTTTTTTCTTTAGGGTATTGGCTTTTGGTGGAGAGTTTTATCAGGAGATGGTTTTAATTTTCCTGCATGCTTTGTATCAACTCCATGCTTGATTGTTTTCATTAACATTTGGACACCGCCATATTGGGTTATTGTCTAAATCTGATTATATAGAATAACCCAAGGGAATGAGCCAAAGTACTGGAAGTCTCTTGTTCATAGAGACGTAGTTGGTATGTTAGCTTTCCCTAGTTTTCCCTCTCTGAAAGGGCAGGTAGAGGTAAACCTTGCTATATGCTTCCTGAGAAGCAGGGCAGAAGGGGTCAGAAGCCAGTCGGCATCTGATTTGGGGCTGTGTAATCGCTGTTCTAAAGGATACATACCCTAGCAATGAGATTCTTCTTCTGCACATTTCTGTGTGTATTCTGTAAGCTGCCTGCAGCTGTGACTTTTTACTGTAGGTGAATTATTTTAAGCATCTAACCGCAGATTCCTTTTCCTTATTTTTTTATCTTCTTGCCAGTCATTAAAAGCAGACTAAGAAGAGACTTGTACTTTTTATTTCCTTTCTGCTTGTTAATGTTTTTTTTTTCCCCCTAGAATTTTCTCAAAAGCTCCTTCTGGAAATTATAAAACACCTGCACTGACGGCCATGATAAAAACCCAGGCAAGCTAATTTATGAACCCACATCCATTCTAATCAGAATCCTCTCTGCTCCTTTATTCTTTTTGTTGTGATTGAAACCCAAACTCCTACATGAGAAGGATACTGTGTCCTTCTGACCAAGGTTACTCTGTCCTTGTCTTTTCTTGATCAAACCCAGACTTGTTCAGTCAGAAACATTTGTGTTTACCTGCTCATAAACGGTTGTATTCAGCTTAGAGGTTAGTAAAGTTTACTTGTGGAGACTGCAGACTCTGCTGAAAGTCAGTGAAATAAAATTATGTACAGACACAACCTAAACTTGTCTGATGGAACCTGTTACCATGGGCCCCTTGGCAGATGTCCTTCAAGGATGCATCTGCAGTCCTTACATATGGGTTGTCCTGCCTCAGGCAGCCCTTTGGTCGGCCGGATTCCAAAGTCTGGGTCCGGCGTCGGCTGATGTCGCCCTCTCCCCGACGTCAGAGCGCCTGGGTTATAAAAACGTCAGCCGACGCCATCTTCCTCAGTCTTTCTTGCCGCGTGGTGCCCGAAGCAGAAGCAGTTCGCAAGTGCCGGTCGGCCAGCACCTGTAACTTCAGCTGCCGAAGACTTCAAAAGCTAAGTACCCCGTTGGGGACTCTCTCTTGCCTCAGCCGATGTCAGATCAAACGCTTAAAGTTAATAATTGCTTAACTTGTGGGAAACAAATACCTCATAAGGATTTCCATTCTTACTGCCTCCCCTGCCTAGGCCCAGACCACGACGTCTCGGCCTGTACAGCCTGTGCCTCCTTCAACCGACACACTCTTAGGCGTCGGGCGGAGTTTGCAGAGGAATTTTTTGGGGCTAGTTACTGTTACAATATGCCGTCGGAGACTCCAACTTCTCATTTAACCAAAAAACGGAAGGACAAGGACAGATTCACGCGGACCGTGGTTTCGGCTGAAACCACGCCTAGGCCTACCGCGAGTGTCTCGGTCTCGGCTGAAACAGAGTTCTTGGTACTTCCGACTGTTAAAACCACACAACCGACAACCTCGGCCCCGGAGGCCTCTGAGTCTGTTATAGAATTTCCCCTCAGAAACCGGTGTTCCGGAAACATCCGACACCATTTCCCTAGACAAAACTACACCAGCACGTGGAGCAGCCAGGCCTCCTGCATCCATGTCCATAAAGGCATTCACAAGGGCTAAAGCTGCTAAACAGCCAAAATCTCTGCCTCCCAAGGCTATTCCTCAGGGATCCACTACAGGTTCACAGATTTTAAGTTTAGCTGAGGACCTTATTTCCTTAATTAGGGGCTCTCTGCCACATCCGGACAGGGGCTCTCAACCTCCTCTAGACAAAAGGCCCAGGGTTGAGCCCACTGATCCCCAGTCCTCTGAGGCCTCGGATGGCTCTGCTCTTTCAGACTTCCAGGAGGAGGCCTTTACGGCCTACGAGGATTCTGATGCAGAGGAATCTATTCCCTCTGCCTCCCCTCCTGAAGAGCTGTCCTTTGGGGAGACCCTTCACTCCATGAGAGCGCATTTCAAATGGCAGGGCCAGGAATTCTCTGATTCCAGGAAGAGATTAAGGACTTTTTTGCATTTACCTCAGCATAGGCCTTTGGCTATTCCTCCTGTTTTGAATGTTATTGATGATGTGTACTCTGAGTCTAGCACTACCCCTAACTCCCTTCCTCCAGCTCCTGTCAAACCCGATGGGTACTACAAGGTCCCGGACTCGCATCATTTCCTTTACAAGGCCCACTCTGCTGACCCTGAAACTATTTCCCAGGGCCCTAAAGGGGTTGCATCTGCCACTACTAAAAATCCTCTCCCCTCTGAAAGGGAGTCCAGGGCTTTAGAGAGATGGGGTAAAAAAGTATATACTACTTCCACTCTTTCTATGAGGGCATTAAATTGTCAATTCCATATGATACAGTACCAAGAGTATTTGTTAGATGAATTGCATAAAAAACTGTCTTCACCTGTACCCCTAGATCGCAAGTCACTTCAGGATCTGGTACATAACTCCCAACAGGTTAGCAACCATTTCTTGCAGTGTGGTTATGATGCATTGGAAGCTTCATGTAGGTCAGCAATGACAGGTGCAGTCATACGTAGGCATGCTTGGCTGAAGGAACAAACTCTGCCAGATCATGTTAAAGCAAAGCTTCTGGATGCGCCACTGGAAAAGCAAAAGTTATTTGGCTCCACTGCTCAGGAGGTCTTAAAGAAATTTGAGGAAAAGGCTAAATCTGTACAAACGGTCAAAGATTTTCTCCTGGTCCAACCACCAAGATTCAGCAGAAATTGGCCCTCTAAGAATTGGTCCTTTCCGGACACAGAGAGATTTCAAAGAGGCAAGAACAGGCGTGCCAGAGGTAGAGGGCAAGCTAGAGGCTCCTACAGAGGACGTCAATGGCAGCCTCCTAACCAGAGAGGTAGTGCAGGACCTACAACTGCTGCACAAGGACAGACTCAATGACTTTACCTTGACCCCGCCAACCAGGGCTCAGTTGGAAGCACCTTTGGGCGGAAAGCTATCTTTATTCTCAAAGAATTGGCACAGTATTACAAAGGACAAATGGTCACTGCAAATAATAGACAAAAGATACAGGTTCCATTTTCATACATTACCAAAAAGAAAAGGCATGCCAAACCTGCCACCGAATCAAAGGGCAGAGGCTTTAAAACAAATTTCCAACCTATTGCAAATGAAAGCTATAGAAAAGGTTCCTCTCACAGAAAAAGGCCAAGGATTTTATTCCAGACTATTCCTTGTCCCAAGAAAAGAAAAACAATGGAGGCCTATTCTCAACTTGTCCGTACTGAATACTTATCTCATTGTGCCAAAATTCAAAATGCTGACCCTACAGCAACTCCTTCCCATGCTGGGCAAGGGGTCTTGGCTGGTAACTCTAGACCTCAAGGAGGCATACCTGCATGTCCCTATCAGACAAAGTTGCAGAAGACACCTCAGATTTCTTGCAGGTTCAGAGCATTATCAATTCTCAGCATTGCCCTTTGGCTTATCTACTGCGCCCAGAGTATTCACGAAATGCCTGGCATCAGTAATTGCACACTGCAGACTTCAGGGTATTCAAATATACCCATACCTGGACGACTGCCTTATACAAGCGGACAGCCAACAAACTTTTGGTAAAACACTTTAATTATGCCATCCGCCTACTTCAGGCTTTGGGATATACAGTCAACATTCACAAATGAAGACAAGTTCCATCTCAAAGGATAATTTTTCTGGGGGCGAAACTAGATACAACCACCCAAATGGCTTTTCTCACAGAAGAAAAACAAAGACAACTACCGGATTATTTCAAAAATCTGACAAAAACTCTGCTGACTGCAAGGAAAATCCTGCAGGCCCTGGGTTACATGGCATCTTGCATTCTTCTGATTCCACAAGCAAGGCTACATATGAGGAAACTACAATGGTACCTAAGGAGTTTATGGTGTCAGCACAGTCACAGCCTAGAAGCTTTGATACCTCTCATACCATGCCTTCAAAAGGAACTTCTGTGGTGGGTTCAAGCAAGCCAGTCAAACAGGGGTCTGCCCTTCAGCAAACCAATAATCAGCCAAACCATTACAACGGACGCTTCAGACCATGGATGGGGAGCACACATGGAGGGCAGATGCATTCAAGGACTATGGTCACAGAAAGAATTGCACATGCACATAAACCAAAAGGAAATGCGGCAGCGATACATGCAATCGAGGCCTTCAAACATTTTCTGCATCAAGGACACCTGCTAATAAGGACAGACAATACCACAGTTATGTGGTACATAAACAAGCAAGGGGGTACCCATTCCTACCCTCTTTGCAGGCTGGCAATGAACCTTTGGGAACTTTCCCTAAAAATCAATATAGAGATGCAATCCCAGTTTGTGCCAGGAAAAGACAATATACTTGCGGACAGCCTGAGCAGAAATATCATGGATCCACACGAATGGATGCTACACCCAGACATTTTCCTTCAGATAACACAATCATGGGGGAGGCCGGACATAGATGTTTTTGCTTCCCACCACAACAATCAGCTGAAGAAATTCTGTTCAAGGACATACCACCCACAAGCATGGAAAGTGGACGCCCTCTCTTTCAGCTGGAATACTCTAACAGTGTATGCATTCCCACCTCTTCCATTAATGACCAAGGTCTTACTGAAGATCAGGACGGAGCAGCCCAAAGTGATTGATAGCTCAGGACTGGCCCAGACAGCACTGGTACCCACTGTTAAGGAGCATGTCACGCATGAAACCGTGGTCTCTGCCACAATGGCCACTTCTTCTGACACAACACAATTACAAAACTCTGCACTCCAGCCTGAAAACCTTGCAGCTGACAGCCTGGAGAATACCTTGACTCCTCACCAGGATAAGCTATCCAAGACAGTGAAGGACATCATCATGGAAGCTCGCCGGCCTTCCACAAGAAAGGCATATTCAGCAAAATGGAAAAGATTTTGCACTTGGTGCACCTCAAAGGGCCTAGATGCGACAGTGATGAACTTGGCACATATCCTGGAATACTTGGCAGAAATGCTCCACAACGGCCTTTTGTACTCTTCCATAAAAATTCATGCTTCAGCAATTTCAGCAGAATACAATACTGATCCACCTGTCTTCTCTCATCCTCTCCTAAGGCAGTTTCTAAGGGGAATTAAAAACATCAATCCTCCAAGAAAACCACCAGTGCTTACATGGGACCTTAACTTCATGTTGGAAAAAATTAACTCTACCTCCCTTTGAACCAGCAGCATCTTCAGAACTACAGTCTTGTCTTGGAAGACTGCCTTCCTTCTGGCCATAACCTCAGCAAGAAGAGTATCTGGGTTGCAGGCCCTCATGGCAGTACAACCATTTCTTATTTTTCATCAGGACAGAGTCTCACTGAACCAATCCTTCATTCATGCCAAAGGTGGTATCCAGGGTCTCACTGAACCAAGCTGTTCACCTGCCTACCTTCTTTACAAATCCACAAAACAAAGGGGAGAAACTTCTGCATACCCTGGACATTCACAGACAGTTGCGCTACTACTTGGACAGAACTAAGACTTACAGAAAAACTGACCAGCTATTTGTAGCATATGCTGCTGGTGTACAAGGCAAAGCAATTTCCAAACAGACAATTTCAAAATGGATAGGGAATTGCATTCGATTCTGTTACTCTTTTCATGGCAAAACTGTGCCAGCTAACATTAGACCTCATTCCACCAGAGCCACAGCCACCTCCACAGCCTTCTTAAGAGGGGTGGCTACCAAGGACATTTTAGAAGCTGCTACATGGGGCTCCGTGCATACATTTTCCAAGCATTACAACTTACCCTTATATTCCAGATCCAGAGCAGGCTTTGCTACGGCAGTCCTGCAGGGCATTTTAGCTACAGCATCCCTTTCTTAGATCCTACCACCCCCAGCTTGGCTATGGTATTCTACCCATATGCAAGGACTGCAGATGCATCCTTGAAGGACATAGTACAGTTTTGTACCTACCATAAATGTAGATGTCCGATAGGTATGCATCTGCAGTCAGGTTTACCCTCCCTCCTTCCCCTCTGTGATATTTCCTGGGTACTTATCCCTCTTATAGCTAGCTGGGGTTATCTATTATGGTGTATTTGTTTTATATTACTGTGCATGTTTGGAATTTTTTGCATCTCTCCAAATTTAGCCTTCCTTAGAGGGCACCTGGGGCAAGAAAAACTGAGGAAGATGGCATTGGCTGACGTTTTTATACCCCAGGCGCTCTGACGTCGGGGAGAGGGCAACATCAGCCGACACCGGACCCAGACTTTGGAATCCGGCCGACCGAAGGGCTGCCTGAGGCAGGACAACCCATATGAAAGGACTGCAGATGCATACCTATCTGACATCTACATTTATGGTAGGTACAAAACTGTACTTTTCTGGTTCAGCAGCGTATTCTGCTCAAAACAATCTGAGATCTTGTGACAACACAACTGTTATGGTACAGAATAATTTTACTGTTCTTTTACAGTTCAGTGGAGAGTCTAAAAACTGTTCCTTTGATTGTAAGATACTAATAAATAGAAAAGCACTTGGGTAACACTGCAGGTAAAATCACTGAACCTTTAATGTCCAAATACAAAGAACCAGAAAAAAGACTTCACTGACTAAGCACTTTCACCCTCCTGGGCATCTTCAGAGTCAGTTAACTTCATTAAAATCAAGCTTTAAGTACACTTGTCAATTAATACATAATTGAACAAAACCAATGAAAAAGTCAAATAGTTAATTAACCCATTAGGTATTTGTTAAATTTTTGTCTTTTAAAAAAACAGTATTTCTTAATACAGTGTACTAAGTTCACAGTGCAATTAGTCAAAACAAAAACAACATATAGTTAAAATCTAAACAAAAACTGATGTCTGTTTTCATAGATATGTTTGAATTTTGTATATCAAATACATGCTGCCTTATGTCTTAAAATGCAAGCTAGGGAAAGAGTATCATTAATACCCAGAGCGTTACTAGCATCCAATCTTATCTGCCATAGGCATTCCCTTGCCTCCAAAATAGTTTTATAATCTCCCCCAAACTCTTTTGTGTAAAGCCTATCTATTGCTATTGCAAAGAATGTAAACTTTTTGAAATTTGGACAGTTGTTCGTGTGGATATATAGTGAATTGGTGTGTGTATTATTTTTTATATCTCTGTAGTGTTCTAAAATTCTTTGTCTTAGCTTTCTAGTGGTCATGCCTATGTAGAATGCTGGACAGGGTAAACAAGTGGCAACCTAAATGACCATATTTGTGTTGCAATTACAGTGGCCCGGACTCCTTAAAGTTCTCTTGAAATTGCCTACACAAACATAGGGACCATCGTTGATAAATTTACATGCTTTGCAGTTGCCACATTTAGCCATTTTGGCAGGTCTTTGTCCAAAGGATCTAGGTGTCTCTTCTAACCATTTCTTCATATTCAAACCCCTACTGTTTATAAAGGTAGGCATTATACCTAGTATGTCACATAAATCTGCAGGGATGATGTTTTTCCAGTCCCTATGGATAACACTCTTAACTTCAAATGCTAAAACATTGTGTTGTAATACCATTCCTATTGGCACATTTTTTCTATCAAGTTTACTGTTGTGATAACTTTATCGCCCATCCTTTGTGCGTTGTACAAAATGGGAATAAAATCAGTAAACCACCTTCTAGATATTTCATTTTGAAGCGTAGTGAGCATGTCCAGCGGGTAACGCCTTTGGACAAACAAATCCCTCAGGATGCCTAGTTCAGCTATAAAATTGTCGTCCTCGCTAACCATACAAGACAACCTGATCATCTGGCCCTTGACCACATTCCTCTTAATATGGGAAGGGTGGCAACTATTGTAGTGTAAAAATGAATTACTATAGGTTTTCTTTCTATACAAACCAGATTCTATTTTCCATTTTTAATATATAATTGTAGATCCAAATAATCAGTACTCCTATTAGCAACCTTGTGTGTAAATTTTAAGAATGTAGTAGTGTGATTCAGATATGTTATAAATTCTTCCAGTTCGTCACGTGTACCCTCCCAAGAAAACAAAATGTCGTCCAAGAATCTTGAGTAGATAGACATCTTCGTTCTAAATTCAGATCTCAACACAAACTGGTCTTCCCATTCTGCTAGAACAAGGTTGGCATATATGGGCGCACATTTAGCGCCCATAGCTACCCCAGTGGACTGTCTGTAGTATTCATCTTCGAATCCAGTGTAGTTCTCCAAAACCATTTGCATCAAATCCTTTAGTAAGCCCTTCTTGTCCTGTTGTAAATCGGTGTGTTTATCCAAACTCTTACCAAACCAATCTAGACCAATATCATGTGGAATCACTGAAAATAAATTAATAACATCAACTGTTACTAATAAAAATTCATCTAGATGTTCATCAGTCAAAGTTCTAAGGCAGTCCAAGCAATGCCAGGAATATTTTTTAATATACAAGGCAACCTATCCAAAATCTCCTTAGTCATAATGTCTATATATGAAGCTAGTTGTTCAGTTTTAGAGCACCTAGCTGCAACTATTGGTCTAAAGATTAACTAGGTTTTGTGGATTTTGGGTATTCCAAATAGAGTAGGCATGACCGGATGTTCCACCTGTAAATATTTATACTCCTGCATCTATGATTCCTTCACATAACATCTCATAAGAGCTGCCAGTCTATTTTGGTGTATGCCTTCTGGACATCAAATTTCGAGACTAACTCGTATGTGTTGGAATCGCATATGATACTCTGCATCTGCAGTGAGTAATCAATGTTGGTCATAACTACTCCTCCCCCTTTATCCGGTTTCATAACCCTGTATTCGCTATTGGCTAAAAGCTCCTTTAAGCAAAATGCTTCTGCAGATAAGTTTTTGTCGTACACTACCTGTCTACTATCAATTAGACGTCTAATATGTGTTGTACGTAAACGTTCAAAAGCCAAAACTGCAGGGTGGTATGGAGGTATAAATGTACTACTTTTAATTGTAAATGTTTGCAGCTCTCTCAACACTTTTTTTTTTTTTTGTTTAGTGCTAAAAAAAAATGTTTAAATTAATTTTCTTGTATATAGCTTTAAGTTGATAAGTATTTTGCTGATGTCCTATTTGAAATCGGGAAAGAAGGAAAAACCTTTTTTCAATAAACTCAGATGGCTATCCATAATCTCCAAACTGGAATAATTATAAACGTGAAAAGAGTCATTTCCCAAAATGATAGAACCCTCCTTGGTGGTGTTCTCCAAGGACTAATTCAAAATAGTGTCTAGAGAG
This sequence comes from Protopterus annectens, assembly GCF_019279795.1. Lineage (NCBI taxonomy): Eukaryota > Metazoa > Chordata > Ceratodontiformes > Protopteridae > Protopterus > Protopterus annectens. The sequence continues at coordinate 846,624,890 of NC_056750.1, forward strand.
TGGAGGGGTATATCAACCAATGACTCAAAATGAAAAGCTGGACTGTCTTTAGATGAAAAAGTGGGTGAATAAGTTTTACATGCAACATTCATCTGTGATGTCAGTTTTTGTTGTTGAAGTTGTTCTTCCTCTGTCCCCCACCTCTCCAGTTGTTCCCTGTGTAAAACCATTGTCTCTGGGGTAACCTCTGGTTCACCTGGTCTCGTGAGTTGCCTCGATTCCTTAGTCTGTCTGACCATCTTAGCTGAGGTTGATTCTCTAAAAAAAAAAAAAAAAAAAAAAAAAAAAAAAACTTCTTCATCCTCCCCTACCACCAAGTGTCTCTTCAACTGCCCCCTCTTTAGTTTGAGCTGAATTTCTCCTTACATCCCTTTCATGATGAACGTCCCTACTGGTGTTAGGTAAAGTATAGGCTCTTTTTTTTTTTTTTTTTTTTCTTTATATTCAATAGTATCCCTTAAAATCTTCTGTTTTCTTTCCATGCTATCCTTGATAAATCTTTCAAGTTCAGTTGTAATTCTGTCAAGTCTACTTTTATTACTTTCAAAAAGTAAATAGTCGTTCATTTTTTAAGATACTAAGCCTGTTATTATCTCTAATAATAATTCTCATTAAATCCAACCCAGTTCTGTCAAAAAGTTCCAACATGTTATATGCCTCAGTGTTTGCCTCAATCCTTATAGGTATTCTATAAACTCTCCATCCTTTGGGCACTTGATTGAGTTCTATAGATCGTTCTAAGAAAACATTGTCCATCTGAAGTGACTTGTATTTCCTAGCTAACTTCTGAAATTTAGATACCTGAACATTAAATGTCCCAAGACTTTCAGACCTAGATGTTTCTCCTAGAACTGGGGGGGGGGGGGGGGGGGCTAAAGTTTTCCATATCAAACATAGATCTAACTGGAACACTTTTAATCCCAACCCCCCTCTAGTATTGTTGTTATCCAACTTGGGGTTGTTGCTCCTTTCGACTCTCTGTGTACTCGTGTTCACTTGTCTTCCCATAGAGCTCCCTGGTGGTGTATGCATAGTAAAAAGCTCTACTTGTGTGTCTGTTAAACTATCACTCTTGGCGTTATTGTCATTTACTCTTGTTAGCCTGCAACAATGTAATAAATTGTCTTGAGAGTTCCAAATATTGAGCCATCAATTGTTCCATTATGTAATAAGAAATATGTATATAGTTTATCAAAAGAGAGAATCGTGAAAATAATATAAATATACAGCCCTTAAAATACAACCTAAATATCTTAATTGCCTTGTTGCTTGTGTTGGTTACCTAAAAATTCAATGACTAAAAACAACACTTTCAGCCTAATGAATAATTTGTTCTAGTAAATATTTAATCAGCATAAAAGAATCAAAAAATACTTAAATGATATCACAGGGTGAAGTATAATACTAATCACCCAGTTGTATATTTTCAAAAAAGTTATGCAAGTAATAAAAATCTACAATTACTTTGTTAAAAAAACAACAATGCTGTCTGATAAATGTAACGTGTAATATATACTGTAAATATGTAAAAAATGAAAACCCCTTACTAAAAAAACAACCCCTTCTAATAAGCAAAGTATTAATCAAAAAACTATTTGAACTGTGAAAAATATGAATGTTAGTCCATCCTAACAATTCACAATGTTAAATTTAAAACTGGTTAACACTGACTAAGCTCTACAAAAATATATATATTAAAATTCAATTGACATCATCCCAGTTCCAGCGGTTCTAATGTTCAACAAGACATAGATGTTATGTGATCCTATCTCGCCTACATTCTGACTGATGGGTTCGGAGCCGATCCCTCGGCTCCGACTCGGCACGCTTATGCCAAAGAGCGAAGTCTCTTATTGGCTGAGCTTACTATATCCCAGGATGCACCACTACCAGTCCCCCAGATCTCGTTTGCCGCTAACTTGCGAAGACGTGGTCTCGAGCTGGCTGAGCTGAGTAGTAAATTTACTAACTTTTTCTGTCAGTTTTTTGCTGTTCTTGTCTTAAAAAGCTGTTTTAACGGCTATTTTTCTCCTTTGTGTGTGTTTGGGTTTGTTAAAGACTTGTTGTGTGATTGGGTTGAGTTTGGTTTAGGCCCCCTTCATCTAGGGCCTTCCTGGTCAGTCAACCCTCCTAAAACCTTACAGGGTTTCAAAGTTCCTTGTTATTTGCGCTTTTAAGCGATAACTGTAAGCCTATTATTAGGTGGTGTCAATCAGAAAGTCAGTAATTGTATTTTTTCCTGTCAAAAGATTACTGAAATTGTTTTACCATAATGTCTCAAAATCCTAGGCCTTCGGGCTTCAAAAAATGCACCAAATGCAATTTCAAAATGTCCATCACAGACGATCATTCGCTCTGTGTGTATTGTTTGGGTGCAAAACACTTACAGGAGTCATGCAGCGTGTGTCACGCTTTTTCCTCAAGGGTCCTCCAGGAGAGGAAAAATAAACTGATTCTTAAGGGTTTAATAAAACCTTCTTTTGAAGAAGCCTTGGCATCCTCTCCTTCTCAGGCTAAAAAGAAAAGGGCGTCTGTTCCGACCAGTCCGTCGGATCCGACCGCCAAAAAACATAGGCAGGCCTCTCCTTCGGCTCCAAGGACTTCGGAGCCGAGGACGGAACGGTCTGCCTCGATGCCACCAGTCTCGACTCCTCTGGCTTCGGAGCCGATGGCTGGGGCATCGAGAGGTAGGTCACCTTCGTCGGCTCCACTGGTCTCGGAGCCGACAAAGGTCGCCCGCTCAGACACTTCCTCCTCGGTGCCGAAGTCCACCTCGGCACCGATGGAATCTAGTGTGTGTATTCCTTCGGCGCCGATAGTCATCGAGTCGCCTCGGAGCCGGTCCCCTAGCCCTTTGGGGCCGTTGGAGAGGCCGTCTCGAACCCGTTCAGTTTCCTCTCGGTCTTCGAGGATGTCGGATTCAGATATAGACAGGGTGCTCCAAAGACTGTTCCAGTCCCCAGTCTTCCAAAAATTTGTTTCGGTTCCGACCCAGTTGGCTTCGGAGCCGATAACCCTGGCCCACCCCATTGCCATTCCTCCTCCGACTGCTTCGGCTCCGTCGGAGCAGGTGCTGTTGGAGCCGGTGGAGATCTTGGGGTCGGCTCCGACCCTTACTCCAACCCGGGCCTTCGGGTCCGAGTTTGGTACACGGACTTCTTCGGCTGGACCCGGGGGTGATGTTTCGGGACCTATGCTGGGTTCCGAGCCTCCCCTCGGTGCTTGGCTGCGGGACTTCCGTCGGCTATTATGGCCCGGGACCGGACACTCCCAGGATTCTGGGGTCCGGCTTTCAGAGCCATGAGGAGTGCCTTGGCCAAGTCTTCTTCGGCCGTCTCCGGCTTTACCGGCACCTTCCCTGGCGTGGAGACTGGGTCTTTGGCAGTTCCCCTGTCCGTAGGCAGCGGAGCCCCTGGGCCTGAGGTTACCCCCATTGGGGTTCCCCTCCTCCTGAGGGTTCCTCTGAGTTGTCTTCGGAGGAACCCCAAGGAAGAGATCGTGCAAGAGGAAGCACGTGGACTCCCCGAGTCTATTACATCGGACACTGATCTTGATGATGCAGAGGGGTCCCCAGTCGCCCTCGGACGATGTCTCATTTGCAGACATCTTAGAGATCCTCAAACAACGAGGCGGCTGGATATCCAAACCCCTCTGCTGATGAGTCAGTGCTCCTCAAGGCCTTTGGGGCTCAGCCCTCCGCCTCCTGGGTGTCTCCGCCTTCGAGCTTCTGGATTTAGTTTGTCGAGGGCGTGGGAACATCCAGATACCGTGGAACCAGTCCCTTCTCGTCCAAATAAATTTTTGTCTGCCCCACCCGAGAAGGAGTTCCTCACTAAAGGCGTGGCTGTAGATGCCATGGTGGTGGCATCTGCTACACAACAGGACGTGGCAGAGGCTTCAACGTCCGTCCATCCTCCTAATAAGGAGTCTAGGAGCATGGACAGGTACGGAAGCGCACCCTGACTTCAGCGGCCTTTACTTTAAGGTCTCTGAATTATTTGGCACATTTTACCAGGCTTCAGAGGGATCTGGTCAAGGAGTTGTCAGATTCCTCTCGGTAACCTACCTGAGCAGCTAGCCCAGTCGGTTAGCTCTCAGTTGGCTATCCTTACCCCAATTTCTAACTCGTCCATGAGGCTCATTTCCTATGCGGCCGAAGGGGCGGGTAGAGCGGCAGGCACAGGCGTGGCTCTACGGAGACAAGCCTGGCTCCGCTTGTGTCAGTTTGCGGAGGCCTTCAAGTCTTCCTTCGCCGACGCTCCCTTTGATGGGTCCTCCTTGTTTGGACCCAAGGTTAAAGACACCCTTACCCGCTGTGAGCAAGAGGGAAAAACTTTATCTGCCGTAGGTGCCCGTTATTCCACTCCCTTTCGGCCTTACCCCAAGGCTAAAGGAGGGGGGAAAATGTGGTTCCGCAAATCTCGTAAGTTTTTCCCCCAACAGCAGGAAGATTCCCCTTCCAGAGGCAGAGGACGGGGAAATTTTTCTGGGAGACGCCGTCCCAGAGGCGGCAGAGGGCCCCGCAATTCTGGAGACCGCGAGTCCTTTCGTGGCTCTTCAGCCTCCCACACATCATGAGGGATTGCCCGGCTGTGCTGCTCGGGAGCCAGTCGGGTGTCGTTTTGCTAAGCACCTAAAAGCCTGGGAGTCAATCACTCAGGACAGATGGGTGCTTCGGATCATTGCCGGAGGTTACACCATCCCATTCACATACTCACCCCCACCGTCCAAAAATCCCGGACCCACCACCCAGTCAAAGGGAAATAGCAGCCGCAGAAGCTTTAAAGCTGCTAGAAAAGGAGTCATCCAACCGTCCCCACAGACCAGATCGGATCAGGAAATTACTCCAGGTTCTTTTAGTGCCAAAAGACAGGGGACCTGAGACCAATATTGATCTCAGCAGACTGAACCAATCAGTCACGAAATCCAAATTCAATGGTCACGTTACAATCCATTCTCCCATTGTTGGAGAAGGATGTTTGGATGTGCTCCATAGACCTCAAGGACGCCTATTATCACATACCGATACATCAGGCGCCCAGGAGGTATCTGCGGTTCAGCCTGGGAGTCAGTCATTACCAATTTTGTGCTCTGCCCTTTGGTCTCACCACAGCCCCCAGGGTGTTCACCAAGTGTTTGGCAGTAGTGACGGCTCACCTGAGAAGTCTTGGATTCCAAGTGTTTCCCTATCTGGACGACTGGCTCCTGACTGCCACCACCAGGCATCTACTAATGGACAACCTCAAAGCCACCATCTCCTGGGCGCTACCCTGGGGATTACATTCAATTGGTCAAAGTCTGTCTTGCTGCCCTCTCAGCGCATAAGGTTCATAGGAGCAGAGATAGACTCAAAATTGATGCGTCTTTCTTCCTGCCGAAAGGATCCAAACTTTACAGAGCCAAGTTCAAGCTCTGATCTCGAGATCCAAAGCCCCAGCCAGGATGGTTCTACAAGTTTTAGGTTCAATGTCTGCCACGGTTCTTTTAGTTCCTCTGGCAAGATTGCACATGAGGATTCTTCAGTGGCTATTGTCAACTCAATGGTCCTTTCAGGATCTTCCCCTCAATCATCACATCATTATTACGGAAACATGCAAACGGGACCTTCGCTGGTGGCTTCAGACATCCAATCTAAATCAAGGAAGCCCCTTTGTTATTCCCTCTCCAGTGGTTACCCTGACGACAGATGCCTCCCAGATAGGGTGGGGGGGGGGGCATTGTCTGGGCAGGTTGGTTCAGGGCTCCTGGCTTCCAGACGAAGCTCTTCTCCACATCAATGTGTTGGAGATGAGGGCTGTACTTCTATCCCTACAGGCCTTACACAAGTTTCTTCCTCAGGGCATCATCGCCATCCACACAGACAACATGTCGGTGGTCTGGTATCTGAACAAACAAGGAGGGACCAGATCTTACCCCCTTTGCAGAGAGGCCATGAGGGTGTGGGAATGGGCTGTAGCTACCAACCGCTTCTTGGTAGCGACCCACATTCCGGGGAAATCAAATATATTGGCAGACAAATTGAGCAGGACAATCCTCTCTCCTCACGAGTGGTCCCTAAACGAAACAGTAGCAGCTCAGGTTTTCAGGAGATGGGGGACGCCGTGCTACGACCTTTTTGCAACTCCACTGAACACCAAGTGCAAAAGGTTCTTCTCCTTGACTCCACATCAGGGAGTACCAGCTATGGATGCTCCAGCACAACCTTGGCCAACAGGGCTACTTTATGCCTTTCCTCCGATTCCACTTCTCTCCAAAGTCATTCAAAAAGCCTCTCAATTGGGGTCCACAATGATACTGATTGCCCCATACTGGCCTCGTCAGGTATGGTTTCCTTACCTGAAGAAACATGCGGTGGACGATCCGTGGACTTTAGACGTAGTTCCGGACCTGTTAATTCATCAGTCGGGACAACAGCATCAGTCCCTTCGATCTTTGAAGTTGACAGCTTGGCTCCTCCACTTCCGACCTTAGTCAGAAGTCACACATTAGACCCGGAAGTTGTTCACATTTTATCTTCGGCCCACAAACCCACCACTAACAAATTGTACCTCAGTAAGTGGAAGAGGTTTGCTATCTGGGCTCAACTCAAGGGCTTAGACCCTATCACTGCTCCTATCCCAGAGGTTTTGAAGTTCTTAACATCCCTATTTAATCAGGGATCTTCTGTCTCTACTATTAAAGTCCAACTAGCGGCAATCTCTAAATTTCACGAGTCCATGGATCCTCCATCGATGAGCTGCAGACTGTGCAAAACTTTCATTAAAGGTGCGGGTCTGTTGAGACCCCCAGTTTATCATCCTGCGCCTCCGTGGGATCTAGATTTAGTGCTTCGTGCATTGACATCTTCCCCGTTCGAACCGGCTGCTACATGTGAATTAAAATATCTGTCTTGGAAAACTGCTTTCTTGGTTGCAATTACTTCTGCAAGAAGAGTTTCAGAGCTTCAAGCCCTGTCCATTAAACCACCGTACTTGATTTTCCACAAGGACAGAGTATCTCTTAGGCCTAATCCATCCTTTGTCCCAAAGGTCTGTTCTAATTTTTGTCTCCAACAGTCTCTAGAGCTACCAGTTTTCTTCCCAAATTTCTCCAGTGAAGCAGAATATACTCTCCATAAATTGGATGTTCACAGGCAATTACGCTTCTATTTAGACAGGACTCAGCAACTTCGTAAGTCAGACCAGTTGTTTGTGTCCTTCTCAGATAATAAATTGGGTGGAACCATCACAAAAGCTACTATTTCCAAATGGATTAGAGATTGCATAACTCAGGCTTATTCTTCTTCGAATAAGCAACTTACAACATCTGTTAAAGCTCATTCTACCAGAGCTATGGCTACTTCTATAGCTTTTCATTCCAAGCTCGCTATATCGGAGATTTGTGCTGCGGCTACTTGGTCCAATCCGCACACTTTCATTTCCCACTACAAATTGGATGTGGCATCTAAAGGACGAGCATCATTTGGTTCCACGGTACTCAGGAGTGTTTTCCAGTGAGCCACCCAGGATTCAGGTGCTAGGGACGCTGTCCCATCAGTCAGAATGTAGGCGAGATAGGATCACATAACATCTTTTAGTTATGTACTCACCATAACTTCAGATGTTTGGGATCCATCTCGCCTACATTCCTAATACCCACCCTCCTTCCCCCTGCCTTGCAGATCAGAAGAGATTGAACGGTTTTGAGTTCTACTGTTTTATCTTGTTCCATCTGACGATGTTATATAAGCAGGGCGTGCATGTGTGCATGTATGCGGACAAACTAGATCTGGGGGACTGGTAGTGGTGCATCCTGGGATATAGTAAGCTCAGCCAATAAGAGACTTCGCTCTTTGGCATAAGCGTGCCGAGTCGGAGCCGAGGGATCGGCTCCGAACCCATCAGTCAGAATGTAGGCGAGATGGATCCCAAACATCTGAAGTTATGGTGAGTACATAACTAAAAGTTCACAGTGTTTAAACTTATAATAAAACAATATTCAAGGTCACTGAAGTCGCTTTGGTGTTTCTGATACAAACCTCAAAATACAAGTCCTAAACACTGAAAACTTTGTTGCCTCTAACCTAATATTAACAAAGTGGCAATCAAAAACTAAACTTTTATCAGTAAAATGTCATTCAGAAATTAAAAGTCCTCTTTGAATAACGAAAAATATAAAATCAATTATTCAAACCTTGTTAGCAGTGGTGGTTGTTAGTAACAATTCCTCACTATATTAGTGAAGCCAACGCTTCAAAAAAAAAACTCTTGTAGCTTCCTCGTTATATTTGTGGAAGCCAGTGTTTCCGTTCAAGCTGTGTTGCACACCAATAAATAGTACAATTAAAATAAAAAAAAAGTTTTTCTTTATATCCAATAGTCACCACAACCAGTATTGTCCTAGAACCAAGATTTTTTTCAAAAGTAAGTCGCTTCCTATACGATGAAAACAGAATAGGTGGAAGCGGAGCAAACAGCATGCACCTGAAACAGCAACACGTGTCCAAAGCAAAGGTACGTTCTCAACATACGTGCTCAAAGCAAAACTGCATGCTCAAAGCAAAACAGCACGCCAGGACAACAACACATGCGAAACATCTAGACTCCATTCAGTAAAAAAACAAACCAGGAGTCAAGCAGTGCAGTGCTGACCCAAAGGGCAGGTCTCGACAAAACGATGCAAAAACTGTACAACCTGTCAATAGTTCCGATACACAACTAAGCTCTTATGGCCCAAAAAAATTGTTGGTTAACCTTGGTAGCTGTTCAGCTCAAACCAAGGATCAGTAAAAACTATTCAACCTGTTAGTGATTCCGATACATAACCAAGATCTTACGGCCCCCAAAAAATCGTTGGTTAACCTTGGTAGCTGAACGTTCAGCTCAAACCAAGGGCAAGTACAGAACTCCAACCAAAGTCCAAGTACAGCACCAAACATTTGTCGTCTCAACCGTTACACGATAAAGGAATCTCGTAATGAAAGTCCTTCAAAATGGGTTCCAAACCCTATCCGGGTCCAAATAAACTCAAATAAACTCAAAAAGTATCACGTGATAAAACCTTGTACTGTTACCAAGTGCCAAGACAAATGACAAGCAGCTCCTTTGATTGTAAGATGCTAATAAATAGAAAAGCACTTTGGTAACACTGCAGGTAAAATCACTGAACCTTTAATGTCCAAATACAAAGAACCAGAAAAAAGTGCTTAGTTAGTGAAGTCTTTTTTCTGGTTCTTTGTATTTGGACATTTAAAGGTTCAGTGATTTTACCTGCAGTGTTACCCAAGTGCTTTTCTATTTATTAGTCTAAAAACTGTCTCTCGGCTTTTCCCGATTAGGGGTCACCACAGCGGAACTCCGATCCACTGATTGGAAGCGATTTTTTTTTTTTTTTTTTTTAAATACTGTCAAGTTGCCAGCCCAAACTTAAAAGACGGCGCATCCACTCACTCACGCACCTACCTGCATGTCTTTAAATTCACTCAACCACGGGGAGGACATGCGGACTCCGCACAGAAAATCTCACTTATTGCAGAGAACACTCGTATGTGGGAGATCAGGGAATAGAGGTTCTGTCTCCTCCTACCATAAAAAGACTTGTACCAGTTTTTGATTAAAAACATTGTAACAGTTTTATAAAACAAAAAAGCGTTCTGCACTTCGCCATGTTAGTACTTTCATGTTGGCAGGAAATCACCAGAAGCAGACTGAAAAAGTTAGGAATCAGTCTTGAATCTTCAAAGTGCATTTAAAATATGAACACTTAATGCTTTCTCCTTGCTTTACACCTCTGCCCTCCCATTTAAGTATGGGGTGAAACTGTATGCACCTGCAACTTTGTGAGAATTTTGATTTTTGTTAGGCTCTGTTAAGGTTTTGTTCCACTTGTGAAAGTATGAAGACTGTTTTGTCTACTGTTTCTTGTGAGGAAAAATCTGTTTTTAAATTGTTCAGTTGTACAAGTCACTACTAATTGTGACTCTGGCTGTGTCTGTGTGTAACATTGATACTTCCAGGGCTATGGATGCTGGTACTGGTTGAATTTGCCTTGCTGTGTTCTCAGAACCTTTCAGATGTGCAGAATTAGTTTTTAAATTTTCAGGCTAGAGATTTTATTTTTTTGCCCCTGTTAGAGGTGATCATATAAGTTCTCTAGTGAAAGGTTAAATAGTCTCTTAAGATCCAAATTTTAGAAACTGATTCTCTAACCCCGCATCCAGTTTTGGCAAAAAAAAAAAAGTCTCAAATGCAGGTAGACACGCAACTAAGTACAGTACAAGTCAGTGACCTGTTTAAGGGACCTTGGCACCCCCCCCCCAAAAATAAGCAGCCCCATTTCCAGTTCATTTCAGACAGATTCTGAAAAACATTCATCAAGGTTATAGATGACAGTGGGAGGAAATTCCTGAATTTCTGGGGTAATTCTTCGTTCACCTGAGCAGACTTACTTCTACCTGCCCATCATATGATGCCTTAGGGAGTGATGAAAACCAGTTCTTTATTCCAGGTTGGGAAAAGATTTTATTCATTGATGCTTTTTAGTGCCAAAGAAAGAAAATGTTTGAAGACAAGTTCTGGACTGATCTTTCCTAAACCTGTTTGTGATGGTGCCCAAGTTCAAAATGCTGTCCCTTCACTCCCTGATGCATCATCTTCCTCTTTCAAGTTTCGTGTTAACACTAGGCTTAAACAATGCTTATCCCATCCCTATTCATCCACATTTTGTGTGTTTAAGGTTTTGTATGTCTGAATCACATTATCATTTGTTTGCCTTACACACTGGACTTATCCATTGCAGCAAGTTTGTTCACAAAGCGTAGCCCCAGTTGTAGCTCATTGTAAGCTACAGGGTACCCACATTTTTCCCATATTTGGACAGCTTGCTTTTCTTTATGGAGTGTTTTTCCAAAGTGTCGAATCTTTCAGTTGGGCAAGAGTTCTCTAATGCAAGCTGTGATTACAAGAGAAAGTCTGGGTTGTTTTTTGGCACACACTAGTGCACAAGGTTGTGTCTGTGGCGTGTCATCTAGGCACCTCGGTTCAGAGTTTTTCTTCCACAGAAAGAAGTAGATCTTTAGTTGGATGTATTTATAAGGTTTTCCAGGATTTGGGGTCACATGGCAGACAGCAAATATCCTTAAATCTGAGTCTCCCTTCCTACCTGTTTCAAAGCAGTCAGTCTCCAAAGAAAGACTCCTCAGACTTTGGGGAGCAGATTCAGAGGGATAAAAGTTCAAGTGTGTGGGTCACCAAGAACAGATACAAGCGCATAAGTATCAATGATGCATGCCCTTATCAAGACACTAGATAAACAACAACCACAAACAAATCCAAACTGGAGATAAGGAACCAAACGACAAAGCCAGTGACTCGTGGATAAAACTAAGGTCTTTAATTTCTCTGTCTCGGCACAATTGCCTTCCAGGAGTAAAAACCTTCTCTACTCAAATGACATGCCTTATATAATCCTAGCAATTGCATCATAAAGTAATTTAAACAATTGAAATTGCCAAGATAAAATACTTAGTAGCATGCACCAATTAAATTCCACATTCATTCCCTTTGGAACCATAGTATCTAATTTGAGTATATACAGTGTTTCCTTTTATATAAAGTTTATTTTTTCTACTAATTTCTCCAGAATAAGAATAGTCAACCTTTTTCTAAAACGGTATCTTGTAAGCCATCCATAGAGCCCCGATGTGCTTGCCAAAAATGTTCAGCCACTGAACTTTGTTCCTGTTAGAAAAATATGTACTTAAAACATATACAGACTGTTAGAAAAATATGTACTTAAACATATACAGATTGTTAGGAAAATATGTACTTAAACATGTACAGACTATTAGAAGAATATGTACTTAAACATATATGTAGTGTGAAGTTTAGAAACAGTATAATATGTAATGCATTTGATTCTATTTAAACAGTATAATATGTAATGCATTTGATTCTATTTAACAATATGGCAGTAGAAATGATCTTACATATAATTGCTTGAAACCAGCTGCAGTATGGTTAACCTCTGACCCTGGCAGTAGCCAGCTCAGCAAGCTTATGTCTTTCAGCATCTATAATCTGCTGGGTTAGAGAGAAATAAATATGTATGCATGTATATCTTTCTTCCTTCCACCGAGAAGGATGGCCTTGTGAACACTATCAGAGATAGTGTACAGCTGGTAGCCAGAGAGACAAAGGAACGTATTAAGAAAAGACTTGACCATTGTATTCGAACTAATCTAAGATCCTTGAAAAAAGTAACATCTACAGGAAGACGTTACGATGGACCAGGTGCCTCGCAAGGCTGTGTTATTCTCATGGGAAAGTTTCCAAAAACATTACCTAAGCATCTTCTTATGAATGAAGTATTATGGACTATAGTGATGTAAATGCCCTGTGACTGACCACGTCAGTAAGGTGGGCAAAAGCTGATTGCAAATGGTATATAATTGAGGGTATTTCCTGAATGTAATTAGTCAAAACTCTATACTTGTTTCTATATAGTTTTTTGTCTCCTAATGTACATTAGTAAAGCAATATTGTTTGAACCTGAGCATCCTGTGTTATTGACTGTCATTTTGAAAAGCCTAGTGATTTTTACAGTCTGATTTTAACAATTTATTTGACAGTTCCTTTCTATTATTAATGACATGGACATGTTCTAACACCCTTGTTTTGAATGCCCTTTTCAATTCCCCTATATAAAATGTTTTATATGGACATCTGAGGGCATAAACAATGCCCTCAGTGTCCCTCTTAAATTCCCCTTTAACTTCAAATCTTAACTCCTTTATATAATTAAAACTGGATACAATGCATTTGCATGCTTTGCATTTTCCACATGTACCTAAATTCTTCACTGTTTTGTTTAAATTCACTGTGGGATTATTACATTTACTTTTTACTAAACTTTTAATACGTCAACTCACTTTATATGAAAGTTTTCAAAACTTTAGGCATCCATGAATCACCTTTTTTCATTGAACACAAAAACTTCCAGTGGCTTTTAACCATCTCTGCCAGCTTATTACTGAAGCCTACTGTAAGTTGTCACAAAATACGTCCGAATCATTACATCCACTGTTAACCAAACCTCTCCCCTTAATATTACTTTGTTCTCCCATATATTAGTTTTTAAATTTAAACTATCCCTTTTGTAATATTTCCTTACTATACCCTCTCTCTTCAAACATTAAACATATATTTAATATCTCATTCTGAAAATTCCTTCTACATAATCCATGGAGACGTATAAATTCACCGTATGGTAAAGATTCAGTAGTATGTATAGGGTGACAGCTGGACGCTTTTAAATGTGTATTAACTTGAAACTTCCTATGTATTTTGGCTTTGTCTTCCTCCTTCACTAAGATCCAATTCTACACCCAAGAAAGAAACTTTCAAACCTGTTTTTAGGTTCATAGGTTCATACTAGGCTATCTGCCCGAGGGCATTTACAAGCCTAGCCCATAGTTTTGTGGCTTGCCCTTTAGTATGGCATCTAATTGAATCTGTTCACTTGTAACCCATCCAAAAACATCTTGTTTTCTCCCTTCACATAGAAATGTGAGATCTATGAATCTGAAATAATGTTTCACATTTTGATGAAAAAATTTAGCCCTGTAGATGTAGTCCAGTTCAAATAATCCCATAGTTAAATTAGCATATGAGGGGGCAAATGCTGCACCCATTGCAGTACCCTGCTTTTGTTGAAAAATCTGTTAAATTCAAAAAAATTCGTTGTTAAAGCAAAAATGTACTAATTCTGTCACATACATTCAGTGGTAGGGGAATCGCCTAAAATTATAGCTTCTAATCCAGAATTGTGTTCAATGCTCGTATAGAAACTTTTCACATCATGTGTCCCAGTACATGCTGTTCCAATCTACATTTTTAATTTTGTTCAAAAAATCAAACCTCTCTAATATATGCTGGTAATAGAGTAACTTTGGGCAATAATATAAAATGATGCAAACGTCCCAAATTATATGAGAAATAATTTCTACCTGATAATAATGGGACGTCCAGGGGGTGCTTGTAAATGTTTATGTACTTCGGGCAAACAAAATTGTGCAGTGGTATTAGATTCTGTATTAATTTTTTTCTTTACATCTTCATTAGAAAGATAGATGCGGACACCTTTTGTTTAAAGTTCCATATGCTCTTTTTTTTTTTTTTTCCATAATAAATCTTTATTATTTTACCAATTTTCCATACAACAAAGAAAACAACAAAGAAAAGAAAATACAAATAATGCCCAAATTAAACTAGTAATACCTATACTACAAACTATATACATTATTTACATGAATGCTTCCATCCGTTAAAGAATCTACTATCATTAGAATGAATTGTTCTTGCCAACTTTCACATCAAGTATTCCTGTCCTGGGATTGAGCTGAGTTCGGTACATTAAGCTAATATGTTGAAAATTTGTTCCCTCACCTTCGGGTTATTAATATTTCTTTTATTATCCTTAATTAAAAGTTTATGTGCTAGAATATGTTTCATGGCTAAACCTTTAAAGTTTTCCCACGAAGTTTGAAATGCAGTCAACCAATTTGTAGCTATATAAAGTTTCATTAATAAAAAAATATTCATAAGTGTAATCATTTGAGTTCTATTCAAATTATTAGGAGGGATATGTAGTATCATAAATTCCCAAGAAAGTGTAGAATGTTGATATCCCATCTTTTGTAGGTGAATTTTTAAGGAATTCCAAAGTTTGTAAATATATTTACAGCTCCAGAACATGTGCAAGTGGTCCGCCGTTTGATCGTTACAGTATGGACATTTGGGCGAGTTTTTCGAATTGAATTTATGCAAGCTAAGGAGTGTATAGTAGGCGTTATTAAATATCAATTGTGTAAATATTAATTTTTGAAGAGAAACTGATTTTATTGTTAAGTTAATTGCCTTTAGTATTTTTTTATCTTCTATCAATGGTATTTTATCCTTCAAATATTTTGACAAAAGTATTTGGTTTTGATATTTCAGCTCTTTTATCAGTTCACTTGTAGAGGTAATAAATTTGATATCTTGTCTAAGAGTTAACCATTAAAGTTCCATATATTCTACCATGGCTGCAAAATACATACACATCTACTGTGGCATATACTTTATCATATAATGCTCATAACACATATTAAGATATCGAGAAACATGCATAATAAACAATTTGTTGCCCTTATCGGATGGCTTGAAAATCAATTCATCATGTTTTGCCATTGCTAATAATGCTGACCATTCATTACGCGTCAAGTTAAATCCTGAATTCTTTTTTTTTTTTTTCAAAAAAAATTTCAATTCATTTTCCATAAAACTTAAAGCTTTATGAAAATATACAATGTCACCATCATTAAAAGCAGGAATGTACCTGCTTTGTACTTTAATATGACTGTTGTCGAACATAGTATATGCATTTTAATTTCATCCGAAACACAGGAATAAAACCTTGTATTATCAGAATCCGACTCGGAAAATGAGTCTTCTTTAAACACTTCCTGATTTCTTGGCACCAACAGTGTTAAGCAAACATTTCAATTGCAATTTTGTCGCTAGTTTAAAAATGTCATACTTAATGTCATGTAATCGTGGCACAACCGTGGGAACAAATTAAGCACCGCAAACTCATTGTCAGGAAAGTTGTCCTGATGAATGATGTAACAGCCAGTTACCATTTGCCTTTTTTGTTGTGATATTGTGGAGCGTGGTGTTCTCTGGTGGTGAGACTGTACCTCTCGCTGGCATTTTCTATTTTGTAGTTCCGTATTACGGCCAAGATTGCTGAAACTGAGCTCCTTGTTGTGCTTTCGGTAAAGGGGGGAAAATCACTTCTTCTACAACGGTCATCTTCTGTAGAAATCCTCTCGTGTGGTAGGCATGGAAGAGAATGAATGGTGTTCATCATCCCTCCCCATTTCCTGAAACCTCCCATGACTCCTTCATTTCTAGTTGCTCTCCCACCAAAGGCACTACCATTATAATCACGGGTGTCCCTCAGTAATTTTTTCTTTTTTCTTTCCAGAATTTCATCTTCATACCCTTTTAATTTACTATTGATGTCTTTTAACAGTTTGTCCAGGAATTCAGAGCCTGCCTGCGACCAATTGGCACACGTAGACCCAATTCCCATTAGTAATTCTTTTTGCATTATCCTCTGTCTTATCAGAATGGAAAGTCATATAACAGTACATTTGTGTGCGGCCAAAACCCATCACTTGTGAAATGCTTTATCAATATCACTATCCAAATTAAAGGGCATAGCCGGGTCTTTATATGCCCTTAACCCTTTAGGGGGTTATATCAAGTTCTAAATATTTGGTCAGACTTTGTATATTGAAGAAAACTGCAGTTTCCCTCCACATAAATTTTTTTCTAACTTATTACATACTACCTTATTTTCTGGGTTTACCAAAGCCATAAATCTCCTTCTGATGGCAGAGAGAGGATTGTGTAAACAACTGTTCCTGGCTTCTTCCCATATGGTTGAATTGCACTCTGCATCTCTGGAATTGCAACCACCTGCAGTTTGTAAAGGTGCAGCCTTTCCTGGACAGACTCGTGCGACTGCAATAAATAGTTGTCCAATGACCTTTGGGATGAATCCAGCTGAAGGCCTCAAAAGTCTAGGAATGTCCACGTTAAGGTCACTGGCCATAGAAGTGTATAAACAACCACCACAAACAAATCCAAAGTGGCAATAAGGAACCAAACAACAAACCAGTGACTCGTGGATAAAAAAGTAAGATCTTTAATTTCTCTGTCTTGGCACGATTGCTTTCCAGGAGTAAAAACCTTCTCTAGTCAAATGACGCACCTTTTATATAATTTTATTTATTTATTTTATTTTACATTTGTTGACCGGGATAGTCTGACTGGATGCATGTCCATTTTCAGCGGAGGCCCGTGGAGAAAAGCTCCAAGGGTAAGCAGATACAGCATTACATAATACCAGCATTACATATTACAAACAGACTATTTACAGAGATTACATAATTAAGCAAGTTAAACAAGTTCCACAGGTTACAGTTAGTCCTGAGCACAAGTCAGAATTAAATTAAATTACACAGTAAACTGGTTAACAGATTTTTACACATTCGAGTTAGCCTGGCTTTGATACATTGACATAGCCAGTTAAGTGACAAATGTTGTTTGAGTCTAGTTTTAAGTTGACCTAAGGTGGAAAGTAAGGTAATATCAGCTGGAAGTGAGTTCCAGGATCTACTTACAGAGTTTGCAAAGAGAGAATTACCGGCTGTGTTATTAATTTTGCTAGTCTGAATTAGTATAGAATAATCCTAACAATTGCGTCGTAAAATAAACAGTTTATCTCTAAAATAAAATATTTAAAGTAGCATGTGCCAATTAAATTCCACATTCTTTCCCTTTGGAACCATAGTATCAAATTGAGTATATACAGTGCTTCCTTATATAAAAGTTTTATTTTTTCTACTAATTTCTCCAGAATAAGAATGGTCAACCTTTTCTAAAAACGGTAGCTTGTAAGCCCCCATGTGCTTGCCAAAAATGTTCAGCCCCTGAACTTTGCTCTTTTCTATTAATGTCACGGACATGTCTGAACACCCTTGTTTTGCATGCCCTTTCAATTCCCCTATATAAAATTCTTTAAAATTAAATATAAAAATATAGTCTGAATTTTCTTTGGTCCCCTGGGCCTCTTCAGGTTGTTACAGACAGTACCACAATCATGTGGTATATCAACAAGCAAGAGGAAAATTGGATGCTAAGTTGTCTATCTCGCCTTAGTTTCTTGCTTGTTGGGATCCTCGCTCCGACTCGGCCATCTTCTATAGCTCGAGAGCTGTTTAATGGCTTGAAGCTACACTTTATCCCATGATGCCTAGCGCTAGCTACCCAGATCTCGTTTGCCACTTCAGCTGCGAGGTTCATTGTTACTGGCTCAGGCTCCTATAAGTTTTATTGAACTACTTTTTCTGTCAAATTAGGGTTTTTTCTGGTAGTTTATTGTTTTAAAATAAGTCGCTAACTAGTTGTTGTAATTTAGTGTATTTATAGTTTTCCCTTAGAACTCGTTGAAGTTAGTTTTCTCCCCCTCCCTCTATCCCTTTTGTAGGTAGAGTTTTAGGTTGAGCTTTTTCTTTCCGTTTGTTAGGTAGCCGTTTAAGTTAGAGGCTTCCTAGTTTAAAAAAAAAAAAAAAAAAAAAAAACTGTCTAACTGTAGTATACTGTGTGTTTTTTATTTTTTGTGGTTAGTGTATGTCTGGTTTTAGTTTTTTGCTGTTCGGCTTTTGGCCAAAACAATTTAGTGTAGTATCTTTCTAGTTGTGGATATATCTAAAGAAGCCAAGGTGTCTGGATTCAAGAAGTGTGACTCATGCTGTCAGAAAATGTCTGACAAATGGGCACACTTCTTATCTATTGTTAGCAGTGCACCTGCAGGACTCTTGTTCTGTATGCCATGCATTTAGCCCAAGAGATCTGCAGGAGTGCAAAAATAAGCTTATTTTGAGGGGTCTTCTTAAGCCCCAGGATTCACCGGCCAAGGCTCAGCCTGTGAAATCTCCTAAACCGACCAAATCATTGGCTCCCAGCTCAGAGCAGTCATTTACCTAAGCCTTACCTACTAATTCAGTTCCGGCTGGAACAGAGGAGACTGCCTCCCCGTCAGCTCCACCAGTACCTTCGGAGCAGTCGCGGACCCACAAGAGGCCGAGGTCCCCTTCTCTAGAGTCTATACATTCGGCTCCTCTGTCTCCCCTGTTGCAGTATGACAGCAGTTGGATCCTCCCACTCTTCTCGGTCCTCTAGGCTCTCTGATCATGACATGGAGAGAATGGTCAGTAGGTTTAAGTCGCAGGCACTGGCCAAAATGTTGTCCAGCCCTCCTCAACAGGTGTCTGCTCCGTCCGCTTCCATCGATGTTCCTCCTCCAACTCCATTGAGTTCGTTACCGGAGTTTGTTGGGGTTCGAATCGTGGAACCGTTGGCACGGTAAATATTTCTCCTTCAGTTCTGTCGTCTGCTCCGATTCCCTTGATGGTGCTGTCCATCGAGGGATCTGGGTGCAGAGACTACCTCGTCTGCTCAGAAGGGGCGAGTGGCATCGGATCCTTGTCCGATCCCATTCTCCCCCTCGGAGCGTCTGAGCAGGTGAGCTCTGCTCCATCAGCCTCTGAGCAGTCTCCCTTGGTGCGGAGGAGGATTCCGGTTTCCTCGGAACTGATGCCTTCTCTGCATTGTGGCAGGGACTCCTTCGATGTCATGAGGAGTGTACTGGCCTCTGAGTTGGCTCCACTTTCAACCCCACTGGCTCCGTCCCCTGTAGTGCCTGCATCAACCTCTGCCCCTCCTCCAGACCCCAAGCGTGGGGAACCGGTGCTCCAGAGTACCCCATTGGGTGTTTCCTCTTCTTCCGAGGCCTCCCCTGATGATTCAGAGGAGCCCCCTCGGAAGAAGTGCAAGAGGAAGCACATTGATTCCCCCGAGTCTGTCCCTTCGGATATGTATTTGGATGAATTGGAAGGGTTCCCGAGATCCCCCTCTGACTGTGTTTCTTTTTCGGACATCCTAGAAATGCTTAAGCAGAAGGGGAACTGGAATGTTCTAGCCTGTACAGAGGACGAATCTGTGTTCCTGGATGTGTTTGGTTCCCGACCTTCCACCTCTTGGGTGTCTCCACCTTTCGATCCACTGTCAGTGGTGGCTTGAAGGGCTTGGTCAGCCCCGGATACAGTGCAACTAACCCCGAGGAGACCCGGCAAGTTTATCACTGAACCACCTGATAAACAGTTCCTTACTAAGGGTGTTCCCGTAGATGCCATGGTGGTAGCAGCAGCCACTAAACAGGAGTTACCGGAAACTTCTTCCTCTGGCCATCCTCTTAACAAGGAGTCTAGGACCATAGATGGATATGGGAAGTGAATGTTTGCTTCAGCGACCTTTTCCATGAGGTCACTGAATTACTTATGCCATTTTATCAGGCTTCAGAGGGATCTCCTGAAAGAGCTCGGAGATTCCCTCCAGGATCCATCAGCTGAAGTGGTTTAAGCTAAAGTGGCTTCTCAGCTGGCGACCCTTAATTCAGTAGTCCACTCCTCCACGAGGCTCATTTCCTATGCAGCCGATTGTGCGAGTAGAGCCGCAGGTACAGGCGTGGCTCTCAGGAGATGCGCATGGATGCGGCTGTGTAATTTTGCGGAATCCTTTAGAGCGTCGTTCACCAACACTCCCTTTGGCGGTTCCTTTCTTTTTGGACCACAGGTGAAAGACACACTCCCACGGCAGAGAGAGTGTTGCCCTCCTGTTCACACCTAGTCAGTTTTTCCACTCTTTCCACACCATAACCCAAGGGTCAGAAGAGTGGTAAAATGGGGTTTCTGAAATCCCATGGAGCCTCGCCTGACACACGTAGTGACTTTATCTCCAGGGGCAGAGGAGGAAACTGCAACAGACGGCGCCCTCTGGGCAGAGGGTGTCTGCAGAACCAGGGCAACAGAGAATCTCTCTCTGACAAGCCCTTCCAGCATCCCCGAAGGGTTGCCTGGCTGCCCGCCTCTGGAGGCAGTCTGGGGGGGGGGGGAGACTATCACTGTACCCAAAAGCCTGGCAAAACCTAACTCGAGACAAATGAGTACACTCAGTCCTATCCGGAGGATACAGAATTCCCTTCTTTCTTTCAACCTCCCTTACAGTCAAGCAAATCCCTTCCAGATGTTCTACCCAATCTGAGGGCCCAAGCAGTCCTAGAAGTTTCAAGACTGCTAGAAAGAAGAGTCATCCAGGAAGTCCCGGCAGACCAACACGAATCCGGAGCTTACTCGAGTTTCTTTTTGGTATCAAAAAAGACAGGGGACTGGAGACCAATTTTGGATCTCGGCAGACTAAACAAGTCTGTCCAAAGAACAAGGTTTCGGATGGTCACGGTACAGTCCATTCTACCCTTTTTAGGTCGGGACAATTGGATGTGCTCAATAGATCTTCAGGATGCGTACTGTCACATCAAAATAGACAGGTGCTCCAGGAGGTTCCTTTGCTTCCGGCTGGGAGCCATTCATTACCAGTTCAGAGCTATGCCCTTTGGTCTCACCACAGCCCCCAGGGTATTCACCAAATGCATGGCAGTAGTCACGGCTCACCTGAGGCATTGAGGATTCCAGGTGTTTCCATATCTAGACGACTGGCTCCTTACTGCTACTACCAGGCATCAACTCCTTCAAGCCAGGGACTATACAATTACAATTTGTGCCCAGCTAGGCATTACCATAAATTTTGAAAAATCTGCCTTATTGCCCTTTCAGTCCATTACCTATAGAGGAGCAGATTTAGATGCAAGAAGTATGTCCGCAAGGCTACCGCCAGACTGGCCACAATTTGGCAGGAAATTCATATCCTCATGCAATGCAAAAGGGTACAAGTCAGGCTGGTCCTTCAAACTCTGGGTTCTATGGCAGTGGCACTTCTTCTGATACCTCTGGCCCGTTTTCACATGAGAATTCTTCAGTGGCTTCTGTTCACACACTGGTCCTTTCAACAGCTCCCCATGTCTCACATGCTCATGATTACAGAAACATGCAAAAGACACCTTTCCTGGTGGATGGTCTCCCCACTAGTGTCTAAGGGCAGACCATCCATACAGCCTCTGTTGCCACAGTGACAACAGATGCCTCACTGATAGGGTGGGGGGAGGGGGGGGTCATTATCGGGGCAGGACATTCCAAGGCACTTGGCAGCCTCACGAGTACCATCTGCACATAAATGTCTTGGAGATGAGAGCCGTGCTCCTAGCGTTGCAAGCCCTTCAGGACTCTCCCTTCCGGGACCATTGCAGTTCAAATGGACAACATGTCAGTGGTGTGGTAAATCAGCAAGCAGGGCAGAACCAGGTCCTACCCCCTATGTCGAGAAACACTCAGACTCTGGCAGTGGGCGATTTTCCTCCCAACGATTTCTGATTGCCACGCACATCCCTGGGAAGTCCAACGTCATAGCGGACAGGCTCACCAGAGCTATTCTCATGCCTCATGAGTGGTCTCTGAATCAGGCAGTTGCAGATCTGATCTTCTGCAAATGGGGACAGCCTTGATGCGATCTGTTTGCCACCCCCTTCAACAGCAAATGCAGCAACTACTTCTCCCTTTTACCGCTTCCCGGTCACCCTCCCAGAGACTCTCTAGTCCACGATTGGCCTCAGGGACTTCTTTATGCCTTCCCGCTGTTCCCTCTTATACCCAAACTCATACAGAAAGCTATTCCGTTGGGTTGAAAAATGTTCCTCATTGCCCCCTACTGGCCTCGACAGATATGGTTTCCGTTCCTGCATGGTTACCTCCTCGAGCAGCCCTGGACTCTGGATCCTATTCCAGACCTACTGATTCATCAATCAGGAGAGCTGCATCAATCCCTCCAAACACTCCAGCTCACAGCTTGGTTGATCGAATTCCAACCCTAGCCAGGCTTCCCAGCATTTCCCCGGCTGTGTGTGAGATTGTCTTCTCTCTCAAATTCTATGTTAGCAAATGGAAACGTTTCTCTTGGGCAGAGGCTAGGAACATAGATCCTTTTCAGCCTCAGTTCATGAAATCTTGGAGTTCCTAACAGAGCTTTTTCATTCTGGGTCCGCTTCTGCCACAATCGGGGTTCAACTAGCGGCCATCTCTAACTTTCATGTTTGTTTGCTAATCTAAACATTATGTCTCATAAGCTGTGTAAGTCCTTCCTCAGAGGGACTACTCTCCTTACGCCCCCAGTGAGAGATCCCCCTCCTCCTTGGGACCTTAATTTTGGTACTAACCTCCTTGATTATGCCCCCTTTTCCATTAAGTTTCTATCTTGGGAAAACTCTTTCTGGTAGCTATTACTTCAGCCAGACGTATCTCGGAACTTCAGGTACTGTGTTCGTCCTCCGTACTTAGTTTTTCATAAGGACAGGGTTGCTCTGAGAACTAATCCCTCCTTCCTTCCGAAAGTCTGCTCAGAAAATAATCTAAACCAATCTATAGACCTTCCTGTGTTGTTTTTTTTTTTTTTTTTTTTTTTTTTTCCTAACCACACCAACAAGGCAGAATACAAATTACACCTTTTGGATGTTCATAGACAATTGCATTTTTACCTGCATAGAACGAAGGATATAAGAAAGTCGGACCAACCTTTCCTTTCCTATGCTAGGGGCAAACAGGGTCTTCCAGTTTCCAAAGTGACCCTGTCCAGGTGGTTGTCTCGCATTGTTTTAGTTGATAGACAACACTTTATTACCTTCATCTATCAAACCGAAAGGTCATTCTATTAGGGCTTTGGCCACCTCTGTAGCCTTCCTGTCTAGGTTGCCCATGGACTCTATGCCGCTGCCACGTGGGCAAATCCTCATACCTGTATTTCTCATTAAAAGTTAGACATGGTCTCCAGGAGTAGAGTTAACTTTGGTTCCACTGTTCTGAAAAGTCTTTTTCAATGAATCGCCCAGGATCGTAGGTGCTAGGGACGCTGTCCCAACAAGCAAGAAACGAAGGTGAGATAGACAACAACATGAAGTTATGTACCTACCATAACGTTCCATGTTGTCTTCATCTCACCTTCTTTCTTGTATCCCCCCCCCCTCCATCCCCCTGTCCTGTTGGACCGAGAGGAGTTCAGGTTTCACTGGCTGAGTGTTCTCTGTTTTGTTTCCTCTACTGACTTGGAGATTATGACGGTTAGGTTTAACCCTCTGTTTGGAGGGGTTTCATTCTATAGCTATGGCTGGGGTTAGCTATTTCAAACAAGATTTGGGTAGCTAGCAGTAGGCATCATGGGATAAGGGGTAGTCTCGAGCCAGTAAACTGCTCTCGAGCTATAGAAGATAGCAGAGTCGGAGCAGAGGATCGGCTCCGATCCCAACAAGCAAGAAAGAAGGCGAGATGAACACAACTAACATGGAACGTTATGGTAGGTACATAACTTCTTTTTGTACACTGTTGGCAGACTAGCCATGTTTTTAGCTTGTGATCTAGCTTTACAGCAGTGTCACTCTAAAGGCATCTTTTATTCCGTCAGAGCAAAATTATTTGGTGGACAAATGGGACAAGGGAAGACCCTTTTGAATGGAAACCAGATGAAGGGCTGATTTGCTCAGTCTGTGTGGAGTTCAAGTAGACCTACTGGGCTTTTTGAACAATCGGGGGGGGGGGGGGGCAAGATTTTGCTCGGTATTCCAGGCCCACTTGCATGGAGTCCAGGATGCTTTTTCTTTTCCTTGGACAGAATGTGCCTGTATTTTTTTCCACCCTTATCACTGATGTTATCTGAAGAGTCTGAAGGAATCCCAGAAGATCATTGTGGTCCCTTACTTCTGGCCCAGGCAGCCATGCTTCTTTCTTGTGGAAATGACAGGGGGCAATTGCCACAAGCTTCTTTGTAAATTGGATCTAAAAGTGTTAAATGCACCCTGGCCCCATTAAACTTCATTTGCTTGTCTGGCTGAGGAATCTTAATTCCCTTTCGGCACCTATTTACTGGGGACGTGTATTGAGTAATGATGAAGGCTGAAAGCCTTCTGCTAGAAGGTCCTGTATTAGTAAATGGAAAATGTTTTCTAGTTGGTGCCAACAACATAACCAGTGCACATTCAGCGCTAGATGTTCTTCGTTCCCCATTGCTGCAGTCCTTACTATTGGGTGTAGTCCGCTGTCCAGTCGGCCCGAATACCAGAGTATATGGCTGACGTCGGTCAGGGCGCATTAGACTGACGTCAGTACGTCAGGGTACTAATGCGCATGACCGACGTCATATCCTCAGTCTTTTTTGCCGCATGGCCTCGGCAACACTGGTACCCACTACTACGGAGTCTGGTAAAGAAGCCTCCATGGCCTTTACCTCTGATTCCTCATCTGTTATCTCAGAAGGACGGTCATCTGCTCAATGTCAAGCTTCACTCTCCATCTAACAGCCTGGCATATTCTGTGTTGAAACACAGCAGGTCTCAACTTCCTCAACAAGTTTTGAATGTGATTATGGAAGCTAGAAGACCTAGTACAAGGAAAGTGTACGCAGAAAAATGGAAGAGATTTTTATTTTGGAGTACAGCAAAGAATTTGGAGATTTCTGAGCCTAATTTGAGTGTGGCTCTTCAATATCTTACTGAGTTATTGGACAAAGGTTTGTCCTTCTCTTCCATTAAGATTCATGCTGCAGCAATTTCAGCTCACTATGATTGTGACCCACCATTGTTTTCACATCCTTTGTTCAAGCAGTTTCTTAGAGGGGCAAAGAATATAAGACCCCCGTAGAGCTCCTACTCCTGCTTGGGATCTCAATTTTGTGTTGGAAAAACTTACTCTACAACCTTTTGAGCCTGCGGCTACTGCTGAATTGAAATACTTGTCATGGAAGACTGCTTTTCTGTTGGCTATTACTTCTGCAAGAAGGGTGTCTGAGTTGCAGGCCCTTATGGCAGTAGAGCCCTTTTGATTTTCCATAAGGATAGGGTATCATTACACTAATCCTTCCTTTATGCCTAAGGTGGTTTCTAGTGTGGCTTTAAACCAAACTATTCATTTGCCTACTTTTATGCAGACCCCCAAAATAAAGGGGAAAAGATTTTGCACACTTTAGATGTACACAGGCAATTGCGTTATTATTTAAGCAGGACTAAGGATTTTAGGCAGTCTCAGCAGTTGTTTGTTTCTTTTTGCTTTGAGTTCGCAGGGCAAGCCTGTGTCAAAACAAACTATTTCTAGGTGGATTGGCTTTTGCATTGCATTTTGTTATTCCCATCATGGCAAGGAGATTCCAGCTGGGATTAGGCCTCATTCCACTAGGGCTACTGCCACTTCAACAGCATTTCTAAGGGGTGGCAACTAAGGATATTTTGGAAGCAGCTACTTGGAGTTCAGTGCATACTTTCTCTAAGCATTATCACCTTCCTATCTACTCTAAGTCTAGGGCTGGTTTTGCCACAGCTGTTTTGCAAGGCATGTTGTCAGCTCCTGCTTCTTTATGATTTGCCAGCCTCCCTTACCTCTGCTTTGGGATTCTACCCAATAGTAAGGACTGCAGCAATGGGGAGCGAAGAACATAGTACAGTTTTGTACCTACCATAAATGTAGATGTTCGAGGATCCCCATTGCTGCAGTCCAATTTACCCTCCCTCCTTCCCTCTGTGTTTAGGGGTGGTTGTGTAGGTGAGGTTACATGCTGATATTTTTGTATATATTCTTGTATATATTGTACATATTTTTGGTGCAGGTATTTTGGGCCTTGTCTTTTTAGGGTCTTCTGACATCTGGGGCAAGAAAAGACTGAGGATATGACGTCGGTCATGCGCATTAGTACCCTGACGTACTGACGTCAGTCTAATGCGCCCTGACCGACGTCAGCCATATACTCTGGTATTCGGGCCGACTGGACAGCGGACTACACCCAATAGTAAGGACTGCAGCAATGGGGATCCTCGAACATCTACATTTATGGTAGGTACAAAACTGTACTTTCTGTGGTTTTAAAGTACTTGCAGAGGTATTATCCTGTGGCCTTTTTTTTTTTTTTTTTTTTTTTTTAACTCCCATCAGGGTTCATTTATCTGCTATTTCAGCATGTCTGCTTGTAGAGCCTCTTTCAGTGTGTTCTCACGTGTAAATGTTTTTGAGAGGTTTTGCATAAGAGGCCTCCAAGAAAACTGGTGGATCCTCCTTTGAGGTCTTGATTTTGGGTTAGATAAGCTAATAGTTGCTCCATTTTAACCAGCTAACCTGGCTGACTTCAGGTTATTAACATGGAAAATTGGTTTTACTGATGTGGTTGGCTGACAATAAAAGAAGAGCAGTCTCATTTTCAACAGACTGGGTTTTATCATCCTCTTATGCCCAAGTGGTTTCAGAGTTTTCTTTAGCCAAACTACCCATCTTCCCATTTTCTTTATTGAACCTAAAAATCTTGGAGAAGGTATACTACATACCTTTGTATGTCCACAGACAACTGAGATGCTGTCTTGAATAAACTAAGTCTTTCTTTCAAATTTTCCAATCAAACTTCATGCGATGGTAGGTAAGAAGGGGGAAAACCTGTGTCAAAACAGACTATGGCTTTTGTTATACTCCCCACAATTTAAACTATTCCAGGCAAAGTCAAGGCCCACTCTGGCTTCATCTGTGGCTTTTTGGAAAGGGTTTAATTCTAGAATTATTCTAGAAGCAGCGACTTCCAAAGCACACTGAGCTTGATTTCTTCTCTAGGTCTTAGTCAGTCTTTGCTAGGACCATTCTCCAGGGGCTCCTAAGGTCTTCTCCATCCACCTCCCAAATGCAGCAAGCTAGGGTACTGTAAGCATATAGTTATGGCTACTGCAGCAGTGATAAGTGTGATGAACGTAGTACAGCTGTGTAAATGTACTGCAACAGACGTTTGAATAGTCACTGCTTCAGTAGGCTTTTCATCCCCATTGTTTGATGTAGCTATTTTTGTTGGTTGCTTTGGTTGGCCCTTGCATTGTCCTTTCAGGGCTCAGCCTCCCTCTGTTTGTTGGCATGAAAGCTCTGAAGGGATTAGTCTCCAAACCTGCCTTTTTAGTCAGCTCAACTCCACTTTCGCTTGTTGGTCCTGATACCCCCCCCCCCCCCCTCCCCACACACACACACACACTTTCACTTGTTGGTCCTGATGCCCCCCCCCCATCCTTACAGAATGATGCTGGTGTGATTTTTAGTTATTAGGAGTGAGCCTGCAGATTATAAAAACATCTCCTTCCTAGGGAAATTTAAGTCCACCTACATTATTCAGCTTAACTTTGTGTGCTGTAGAAGACGTATTATTCTACACTTGCATGACTTTAGTGTATGAGTAATGAAATCTGTGGTTTAGCTAAAGTGTGATAAGGTATTAGTAGAAGCTAGGAATTATGTAGTGAGGTCATTATTGCAAATATAATTGCAAGTCCAGATTTATAGTATATATTCTGTTTAGTCAGTTTTGTACTACTTTTTATGTAGGGAGAACTGTAAGAGAATTGAATTTTAGAAGTTATGCGCATGTTAGAGCTATAGAGAGAAGAATTTACAAATGCTTTAGCTAAACATGCTAATGGAGTTCATGCTGAGCGAATAGAGGCTGCTGTTTTTAAGTTTGTTGTTTTGGATCATGTATTTGGATATAGTACAAGATGGGATGCTGAAGATCAATTAGATTGGAAAGAAAACTGTTGGCAGATAAAGTTGAATGCCTGGGCAAGTCCAGGTATTAATGATTTTAAACTCTAAAGTTCTAAAAAAGGAAAGGGTTAATGCACTAAAAAGGAAAGGGTTAACGCATTAATGTGGGTTGATCGTGTGATACAGGGGGATTGGTATAAATGGATGTTTTGAATTCCGTTTGCTTGGTCTGATAAGTTCATTATTGAATGAAAGCACTTGCCGCCAAGTGTTTTTGAATAAAGTAGTTCTGGTTTATTACTTTACTTTTTTCCCTGCGTTTTAATTATTTTTTTGTGCAGTTAAAGTTTTTCTTTGAGCCTTTTGTAGTAAGTTCTATTAATGTCCCAGACCAGGTTGAGGGCTTGCGTGCAGGGTTGTGCTAGTGGAGTTTGACTTGTGGATATGGAGCAACTCCAAGGCTGGGTCTGAGATGGCCTTGTATGTCAGACACAGGTCACCTTTGAGCAGTCTGTACAAAACTGAGTCGAGGGACAGGGGTTTGGGTGTTAGCTTATCTGTGTGAGGATAAGTGTGTTAAGACTGTGGATTTTCTTGGTCATGAACCTCTGTGATCTCTTAATCTGCTTCATGTGCTAGACTAGATACATGTCGAAGGGAACATTGTACTAAATAATGGGTCTGATAGGGAAGAGTACAGGGATGTTATGACCTCCCTTCATCCTGTGGATGAAATGCCCTTATTTATGACGTGGGCCATGTAGGAAGCCTTGTGTACAACAGAGGCAACGTAGTGGTCAAATGTTGGGTCGCTGTCAGCCTGGGTGCCCAAGTCCTTCACAACTGATTACCACATTAATAATGTACTAAGCATGTAATCAGTGGGGGGTAATGATGCATTTCTTGGCATTTAGTTTGAGGCCATGCTGTTGGCACCAGTCAGTTTGGGTAAGGTCCGCTTGGAGGATGTTCACATCACTAGGGGAATTTAAGACTGCACCTAGCTTGCAAGTCGTCTGTAAACTTGGTCAGCCACAGACCACTGTTTTTTGCTTGCACCTCGTAAAAGTATATCCCAAACAGTAGACGCCCCAAGACCAATCCTTGGGGTATGCCACTCATTATGGGTCTACTACTAGAGGTGGCTTCCCCTATTTTGACTGAGTTCTATCAGTGAGCCAGTTAAGCTACCCATCTGATAGCATACAGGTTGATGCTTAGCTGGGAGAGTTTATCTATTATGCCTGAGTGGGGAATAGTGTCGAAGGCTTTGGCTAGGTGAAGATAGGCGGTGTGCACAGTTTTCTCCTCGTCCATGGCTTTGGTGACTGTTTCGAAGAAGTCAACCAAGTTTAATGGGTATGATCTTCTTTTGATAAAATGAAACTGTGCGGGGTGAAGTGTTTGGAGGTTGCCAGAGATTGCTAGTGTCCTTGTTTTTTATAAGGTCCATGATGCGTTCCATGGCCTTGCAGATCGGGCTAGTTAGACTGATGGGCCTGTAATTGCCTGGGTCAGTGGATGCTGTACCTTTATGTAGAGGGATGACTGGCTGTCCTCCATTCTGCTGGGACAAAGCCAGTGCTTGGGCTTTGGTTAAACAGGGTGCCTAGTGGCGCTGGTAACTTGTGCACGAGTTTATGTAGGATGCAGTCAGGGGTGGTATCTGGTCCTGTTTTGCCATTGAGAGGGCATTAAAGACCTGCTCCCTGGTGATGGGGGGGCAGGTCTGTGAATGTCCTGGTTTGCTAATGGGAGGGCAGGGGGGGTGAAGTTTTCGCTGAACCTGTCTACCAGCAGGTTGGCTATATCTACAGTGTTTCTGGTTTTCCTGATCACCAGTTCAGAACAGATTTGGGTGTTACCTTTGAGACTGCGGACATATGTGAAGAAGGCCTTGTGATTATCCTTGGTGGATGTGGCCAATTTAGACTGTAAGTTAGCCTTGGAGGATTTCACCAGTGACCTTGTTTATTTGTTCAGACAAAGGAGAGAGTGCTTCCAACTTGGCATCTCCTCCTTCTTGGTCCTGGACTGCATTTTTTTCCTATTATATAGTTTTATTGCTGCTGTTCACCAGGCAGGTTTCCTCCTGAAGGAAAATGATTTGGTCTTGTCGGGTATTGCTGAGTCCATGCAGCTATGCAGGTGCTTGTATAGCTTTTTGGTGTAGGCTTGGACATTTGTACTAGATCCAACTGAAGGGACTGTGGCTGTGAAGTTGCTTTATACCTGCTCTCAGGAGACTGTAGTCAGCTTTGGAAATTTTTTGTTTGTTTGACTGTGACAAGAAGGGGCGTCAGTGGAGGTGGTGACTTCAAAAGTGATCGCTTTATGGTTGGATCTTACCAAGGAGGATGACACTGTAGGAGTGCTACAGTGGTGGCTACTCTGGTTAGTGCCAGGTACAGGATATTTTCACCAGTCGTGGGGGTATCTACCAGCTGGTCAGTGCATTGGCATTGATGAAGTCTAGGAATCACTGGGCATTAGTGTTTTTAGGCTAGAGTAGGTCTTCCCACTCCTATATGATTGGGTAGTTATTTACCTAGGATCAGGGTAGAGGGTTGAATCTTGATGGAGTTGAGTCCAGATAGGTGGAGTGGGTGTCACGAGTCAGTTGGGGGTGTGTAACTAGCTTTGATTTGAAAAGGTGTTTTGTCAACAGTTAACTGCATTGGACTGTCTCCAGTGTGTCATACTGTTTGACCAGCCTGGAGGTGTGTATGTCTTTGAGAAGTATTGAAACTCTACCACCTTTGGCTTTGTAGCCCCCTGGCATCTGAAAGTATGGTAGGATGAGTAACCTAATAAGGATGGGGTGCTCTCTGCAGCTTTGAACCAGGTTTCAGTGATTGCACAAATATCAGCATCCTCCAGGGTGAGGAATACTTACAATGAGTGCAGTTTCATGCCAACACTCATAGCATTTAGCAGCATGACCTTTAAATTTTGTTTAGAAGAATTTTTCACGTTGGTAATTTTTTGTGCACATGACTTTGCCTAAAAAAGGCACTATGGGGGAGGCAAAAGGCTTTGCCTGAAGCTCAGGGGAAGACCGATGAAGGCTATTTCTGTCAAAGCGTCGTGGTCTGTCAGTCATGTCTTCATAGGCTGTCTGGTACTGGATCCCTTTGGAATGACACCAGAAGTGTCAGTCAGTTGTTGGCCGATCGTTTTCTGTATTGAGGCATCATTCTGGGTGACTGTAGAATGCTGCTTAAGGATGGGGATATGCCTGTCTGGGACACATTCAGTGAGCTCCATCATGTTTCTCTTCATATAGTCCAGAGAGGTACGTCTCAAGTCAATCACACCAACATGTACTATATGACAGTCGTAACAGTAACTGTAAGACACTTGAGTGCGTGCGTGATATGGTGGACAAGGCAGCTTACCGTGACTTTCTCCTTCTCTAGTCTGATGAGGGGCACATCTGTATGTCTCACGATAGTCTCCTATGACTAGCATGTTGGGTTTGTGGCTGGGCCTTGGGGGTTGCGAGAGACAGGTGTGTGTATATACTGTGTGTGGTGCGCTTTGTTCTTTGGGTTGTGATCTGCGCGTGTTTTTGCTTTGAAGGTCTCTCTCTCGTTTAGGTATGTTTTTGTTGAACTTCTGCATATGTAGGTGTGTTGTACAGGTGTCTGTGAAGCTAGAGGCGTGGTGTTTGTGCAGGCAACCTTCTCAGTGCCAGATGTACTGGCTTGTGACTGAGACAGTAAGGATTCCAGGTTCTTAATGTAATTGCATCTCTCGTGTGTCTCTCTAGGTGGTAATAGGGGGTTGTCCATGTACATGAGGCAGTTGCTACACTGTCTCAGGATGCTCATATCAACCAGACCAGCAGGAGAAATCGTAGAAAATTGTTCGTCCATGGTTGTCAGAATCTGTGGAATAGAGGTTCAGGATAGTAGACTGGGTACTATCTGAGGAGAGTACCTGTAGGTGTGAATAGGGAAAAATCAATGCAGCACCTGCAAGGGAGGGCCTCACTTACACAGGAATGCTGGTAAAGGGAAAAAATGCAGTTGAGATACCCTGCAAAGGGTTAAAACAGTGCAGCTACTGTGCACGATGTGCGAGCAAGCACAAATCTGTGCACACGCTGGGTTTCACTTTTGTATCTTTCTTGCATTTTAATGCATCATGATCACTCTACATGGTGCTTTATAAATGTTTACATTTTTTTCACATAATTGTGTCATGGATCCTGCCTATATCTCTCAACTCTCCAGATATGACTCTTTTCCAGTCTGCTGCTCAGTTGAATTTTCTGGCAAGTCATTGAATGCCGTATTTTAGTTTGACTTCCTATCCTACAGAAAATGCAAGCAGGCACTAGTTATATACTTAAATGGATAAATAACTCAAGCAAGCGTTGACAGAGTGAGAAATAACCTTCTATGTGTAAAAAATCCAAGTAATCCGGTCTTCTGAGACAAATAATTCAGTTTATTACACAGATAAACCACGATAAGCGCTTTCACTAACTAGTAGCTTCTTCAGATCACAAACAGGAAGCACAGGAACCATGTGCTTTAAATATCTGCATGTTAATTAATCAACCAACTTTTAAAGCAGAAGCGCCATAAAACCTAAAAACTAAATATATAAACATAAAATCATCTCAAGATGCAACAGAAATAAACAATGGTGTATGCATATTACTTTTAAAAATTTAAAATAACTTCATTCCATAAGAAACAATAAAAATTGAAGTAAATATAAGAACATGTTGTGAGCAGCATACTATCAAGTACAAAAGTGTATACAGCCTAATATATAACTGCATGTGATAGTCATATTATTAATAATACGAGGCAACTTAGAAACTATACATAGTAGATGCCATCAAAAACATGAAACCATATACAAGTCGAAGGAACTATTATCAACCAAAGTGATACTTGGTATAATAAGGTCAGTGCATAAACAAAGATGTATATCTGCATATGTATAAAAATGTGTATATAAATGTAGTGTCTTAATAAATATATGTATCTAAATATAAAAGAATGAATGAATGTGTACAAAAATATAAATAAATAAATAAGTTATTGTCTAAAAATGAAGCTAAAACCATTAACATTAACAGTATTACAATATAAAATGAATAAATTACCCAAAAATGTGATATATGTATGTGTATGTATATGTATGGGAACAAATATCAGAGCACATTGAATTCTTAAAAATTTCAGAACTTAGTGTGCCTACGTTTCTTTAGGTGTGGTCTGATAGATGCCCTTTCATTTAAACCATGACCTTTATCAGCTCTCAGCAAAATAATCCACCTACTTTCTCTATCTTCGGTATGATTCATGATGTCACCTCCTCTTACATTAACATTCATTTTCTCCAGCACCCTAAACATGAACTTGTGTTCAGGACTTGTTTGTGTCACATGCTTGGCCAATGCATTCTGCAGATTACCTTTCTTTATATTATAATAGTGTTACCTTATTCTGTCTCTTAATACCCTATTCGTTTTACCAACATAGAAACATGAACACAGTTCACATACAGCAAGGTATATGACATCAGGTGTCATACAGTTGGCATTGGCTCGGGTATATATTTCCCTCTGTGTATCTGGATGTATAAATACTATGCTAGAATCTGTTGAGGAGCAAAAGTTGCATTGTCCACAAGGTGTGGTTCCATAACTAAGACTCGGGTGCGTATTCTTGTTTGGTGGATAACAAAGCAATCTTTTAAGATTCTTCTTATTCCTATAGGTAAAGGACGGAGAATCACTTACAATGTTTGTCAATATGACATCAGTTTGTAGTATGTTCCAATTTTTGGAGATGATCTCTCTAATTTGTTTATCTGCTGTATATGAAGTCAGAA
The DNA here is from genome assembly GCF_019279795.1 of Protopterus annectens. Lineage (NCBI taxonomy): Eukaryota > Metazoa > Chordata > Ceratodontiformes > Protopteridae > Protopterus > Protopterus annectens. The sequence continues at coordinate 846,658,824 of NC_056750.1, forward strand.
ACCTAACTTTTGCATTTGTGACTTCTTTGACATCATTCATTACTATAGGCTTGGGCCCAAAATATGGGGTACCTGATGTCGAACGTAAACTTAGAGCATTATCAATTTGTAAATCTACCTCAGTAGAATTATAACCTCTCTCAGCAAACTTCTCTCCCAAGTCATATAAGTCTGCCATAAAGCCTTTGTCATTGGAATTCAACCTAGACATTCGTAGGGTCTGTTCTTTGACTGTTACTGAAAACATACTGAGGATGCATACTAGTTCTGAATAGTAAAGTGTTCCTATAACAGGGTTTCCTAAAAATCCCAGTGTTAAACATTCCACATTCGAGTTTTTCGACATATAAATCTAAAAATTCAATTTTCAATAATGAATATTTCATTGTAAATTTCAAACATGGTGTAATGTTATTCAAAACCATATTGAAACTAAGCAATTCTTCTATATTACCATCCCATAGAATAAACACGTCATCCACAAAACGTCTATAAAATCTTACATATTTCTTAAACATGTATTCTTTGAATAATAACTGTTCTTCCCAGTAAGCTAGGAACATATTGGCGTAGCTGTTGGCACAAGGAGTGCCCATAGCTACGCGTCTAATTGCTGATAAATATTATCAGTAAACATAAACACATTATTTTCCAGCACTAGCTCAAGGAAATGTACCAACAAGTCAATTAAAACATTGCCATAGGTACTATGTTCTGTAAGATATTTACTAACATAAGTTAGACCAAGATCATTAGGGATGACTGTAAACAATGATTGTATATCACAAGTTACTAAAATCAGATTTTGGATAGTATCCATTTGATTATTAATATAGTACAAATCTGTTAAAAACTGTTTAGAATCACAATACAAATTCATTATTGTTTAAAATACACCTTAAATGTTTCTCAATAAAACTGACAAGTGCTCCGTAACCCATCCTTGCCCTGAGACTATTGGTCTCATGGGTGGCTTGGTAATGCTTTTGTGTATTTTGGGTATTCCATGTATAACTGGGATGGTAGGCATCTTAATATATAAATAATTGAACTCCTTTCTATTTATTAAATTACTTCTATAAATATCTGTTAAAATATCATGTACATATGCACACATTTCATGGACCTTAGTAAAATCAATTCTTGTATAAAACACATCACTTAACATATTATACATTTCATTCTGATAATCTATGGTATCAAGTACCACTATGCCAGAGCCTTTATCTGCTGGCCTAATTGTTATATTTAAATCATTTCTTAAGTTATGAAGGCTCTTTCTTTCGTGGTATGACAGATAATTATTAAACATAAAATTAGAATTGTTCAGTCTCTTTTTATGAAAATACTTATAAATCTCATCTTCTGTAGTGCGTAAATATGCTTCAATTAATGGATGATTTACTGGTGTATAGTCACTCAGATTCTTAAACACAAATTTATCATTGCCAGTAGTTAATTCACTATCAATCTTATTAATAGAAGTATCATTATAAATGTACTTGAGCATAACATTTCTGCAAAACATTCTAACATCTATGATGGTTTCATCTAGCATACTATTGCTATGAGGAATGAAACTTAGTCCTTTGACTAATAAATTAATGTCATGCTGTGACAGCGGAACACTGGACAAATTAAAAACTAAATTTTGTTGTGATTTGTCCACATTTTCTTTAGCGTTGTATTGGTGAGTGGCTCCGGTGAAAATTTCCTTTTTTGCCGCCCTCGACTGTTCGAGCGTGTTCTGCTTAAGTTCTTCTCCTGGCGTATTGCTAAAGGGAAGGAAAGATTTAAAGCTGCTCCTTTTTTAAATTCATTTGTTTTAGATCTAACAACCTGCTCTTGATCATTCAGCAGTCTATTCTTAACAACATTCACAGTAGGATATAAATTTACATTTTCATTCATACTGTTATGCGTTATATGTATAACATCTATAGAGTCATTGCTAGTTGCTATTTCCTCATTACTAGCAGCTAAGTTAGTAGAAGGACAAATATCAGCAGATATAGTATCAGAGTCAACATTTGCAGGAGAGGCCCCAACCATTGCTAATGAATATGTTGACTCTGATACTATATCAGCTTTAAATCTTTCCTTCCCTTTAGCAATACGCCAGGAGAAGAACTTAAGCAGAACACGCTCGAACAGACGAAGGCGGCAAAAAAGGAAATTTTCAGGGGAGCCACTCACCAATACAACGCTAAAGAAAATGTGGACAAATCACAACAAAATTTAGTTTTTAATTTGTCCAGTGTTCCGCTGTCACAGCATGACATTAATTTATTAGTCAAAGGACTAAGTTTCATTCCTCATAGCAATAGTATGCTAGATGAAACCATCATAGATGTTAGAATGTTTTGCAGAAATGTTATGCTCAAGTACATTTATAATGATACTTCTATTAATAAGATTGATAGTGAATTAACTACTGGCAATGATAAATTTGTGTTTAAGAATCTGAGTGACTATACACCAGTAAATCATCCATTAATTGAAGCATATTTACGCTACAGAAGATGAGATTTATAAGTATTTTCATAAAAGAGACTGAACAATTCTAATTTTATGTTTAATAATAATCTGTCATACCACGAAAGAAAGAGCCTTCATAACTTAAGAAATGATTTAAATATAACAATTAGGCCAGCAGATAAAGGCTCTGGCATAGTGGTACTTGATACCCTAGATTATCAGAATGAAATGTATAATATGTTAAGTGATGTGTTTTATACAAGAATTGATTTTACTAAGGTCCATGAAATGTGTGCATATGTACATGATATTTTAACAGATATTTATAGAAGTAATTTAATAAATAGAAATGAGTTCAATTATTTATATATTAAGATGCCTACCATCCCAGTTATACATGGAATACCCAAAATACACAAAAGCATTACCAAGCCACCCATGAGACCAATAGTCTCAGGACAAGGATGGGTTACGGAGCACTTGTCAGTTTTTATTGAGAAACATTTAAGGTGTATTTTAAACAATAATGAATTTGTATTGCGTGATTCTAAACAGTTTTTAACAGATTTGTACTATATTAATAATCAAATGGATACTATCCAAAATCTGATTTTAGTAACTTGTGATATACAATCATTGTTTACAGTCATCCCTAATGATCTTGGTCTAACTTATGTTAGTAAATATCTTACAGAACATAGTACCTATGGCAATGTTTTAATTGACTTGTTGGTACATTTCCTTGAGCTAGTGCTGGAAAATAATGTGTTTATGTTTACTGATATTTATCAGCAATTAGACGGCGTAGCTATGGGCACTCCATGTGCCAACAGCTACGCCAATATGTTCCTAGCTTACTGGGAAGAACAGTTATTATTCAAAGAATACATGTTTAAGAAATATGTAAGATTTTATAGACGTTTTGTGGATGACGTGTTTATTCTATGGGATGGTAATATAGAAGAATTGCTTAGTTTCAATATGGTTTTGAATAACATTACACCATGTTTGAAATTTACAATGAAATATTCATTATTGAAAATTGAATTTTTAGATTTATATGTCGAAAAACTCGAATGTGGAGTGTTTAACATTGGGATTTTTAGGAAACCCTGTTATAGGAACACTTTACTATTCAGAACTAGTATGCATCCTCAGTATGTTTTCAGTAACATAGTCAAAGAACAGACCCTACGAATGTCTAGGTTGAATTCCAATGACAAAGGCTTTATGGCAGACTTATATGACTTGGGAGAGAAGTTTGCTGAGCGAGGTTATAATTCTACGGAGGTAGATTTACAATTTGATAATGCTCTAAGTTTACGTTCGACATCAGGTACCCCATATTTTGGGCCCAAGCCTATAGTAATGAATGATGTCAAAGAAGTCACAAATGCAAAAGTTAGGTTTCTGACTTCATATACAGCAGATAATAAACAAATTAGAGAGATCTCCAAAAATTGGAACATACTACAAACTGATGTCATATTGACAAACATTGTAGGTGATTCTCCGTCCTTTACCTATAGGAATAAGAAGAATCTTAAAAGATTGCTTTGTTATCCACCAAACAAGAATACGCACCCGAGTCTTAGTTATGGAACCACACCTTGTGGACAATGCAACTTTTGCTCCTCAATAGATTCTAGCATAGTATTTATACATCCAGATACACAGAGGGGAAATATATACCCGAGCCAATGCCAACTGTATGACACCTGATGTCATATACCTTGCTGTATGTGAACTGTGTTCATGTTTTTATGTTGGTAAAACGAATAGGGTATTAAGAGACAGAATAAGGGAACACTATTATAATATAAAGAAAGGTAATCTGCAGAATGCATTGGCCAAGCATGTGACACAAACAAGTCCTGAACACAAGTTCATGTTTAGGGTGCTGGAGAAAATGAATGTTAATGTAAGAGGAGGTGACATCATGAATCATACCGAAGATAGAGAAAGTAGGTGGATTATTTTGCTGAGAGCTGATAAAGGTCATGGTTTAAATGAAAGGGCATCTATCAGACCACACCTAAAGAAACGTAGGCACACTAAGTTCTGAAATTTTTAAGAATTCAATGTGCTCTGATAGTTGTTCCCATACATATACATACACATACATATATCACATTTTTGGGTAATTTATTCATTTTATATTGTAATACTGTTAATGGTTTTAGCTTCATTTTTAGACTAACTTATTTATTTATTTATTTATATTTTTGTACACATTCATTCATTCTTTTATATTTAGATACATATATTTATTAAGACACTACATTTATATACACATTTTTATACATATGCAGATATACATCTTTGTTTATGCACTGACCTTATTATACCAAGTATCACTTTGGTTGATAATAGTTCCTTCGACTTGTATATGGTTTCATGTTTTTGATGGCATCTACTATGTATAGTTTCTAAGTTGCCTCGTATTATTAATAATATGACTATCACATGCAGTTATATATTAGGCTGTATACACTTTTGTACTTGATAGTATGCTGCTCACAACATGTTCTTATATTTACTTCAATTTTTATTGTTTCTTATGGAATGAAGTTATTTTAAATTTTTAAAAGTAATATGCATACACCATTGTTTATTTCTGTTGCATCTTGAGATGATTTTATGTTTATATATTTAGTTTTTAGGTTTTATGGCGCTTCTGCTTTAAAAGTTGGTTGATTAATTAACATGCAGATATTTAAAGCACATGGTTCCTGTGCTTCCTGTTCGTGATCTGAAGAAGCTACTAGTTAGTGAAAGCGCTTATCGTGGTTTATCTGTGTAATAAACTGAATTATTTGTCTCAGAAGACCGGATTACTTGGATTTTTTACACACAGAAGGTTATTTCTCACTCTGTCAACGCTTGCTTGAGTTATTTATCCATTTACTTATCTTTTTTATAAGCAAGCGTGCTGTGGCAGTAACCAGCATTTTTAATTTACCTTTCAACTAGTTATATACTGTTTTAGCAACTTTCTAAGTTTATAGAGAGTAATATTTAAAGTTGTTTCCTATTTTTAGGCTTTTGTCCAGGTTTATTGTGCCAAGAGGTTGAGAAGTATGGTCCTGCCATGTTAATGTGGTCTTGTTTTAGTGTTTTTTGTTGCCCCATGCAGGATCTTCAAGCTCCTTTATATGAGTGATGTTGGACATTCAGAAGTAATGTTTTCCTGTCCCCCCCCCCCCCCCCAAGTTGCACTGGCAGCAGAGTGAGTCAGCTTACAACAGAACCTGTTTAAAGCTATTCCCAGCTGTTTTTTTTTTAGCTTCAGTTAAAGGAGCTAAATTCCAAGCTTTTCTAATTATCATTGAGTATTTGGTGACGTGCTTGCTTTTTTTTTGCTCAAAATTGCTTTATAAGCACAGTTCAGAAAAGTGTCCAGTTGTCTGCTCTTGTATGTTGAGATTTTTTTTAAAATGCAGACAAATACGTTCATGCATGATGTTTTTCCCACCTCTGCTGCATTACTGCTCCAAACCACGTACAATATAAACAGAAAAACTTAATAGTCGGTGAGTGCTTTCACCAGTAACAGTGTCTTCATCAGACCATATACAAATGTAAAAAGCATTTACAACACCCTGTATGTAACTCAACTTCATATCTGTTTTAAATGCTTTTTACATTTGTATATGGTCTGATGAAGCCACGGTTAGTGGTGAAAGCGCTTGCAGACTATTAGAAGCTTTTTCTGTTTTTATTGCATGTTGTTTAGAGTCGTACTTCGTATCACTGTTGCTGTCTACCATTATTGTTGCTGTTATTCGTTTGTTGCAACAGTCTACGTTTATCAGCTGGTTGTTGGTTTCCTGTTGCATGTTACCAAAACAGTCAGTAAAGACTCCATTAATGTGCAGTGTTGGTTCTTTACATTATGTAACCCGTGAAAAAGTACAAGTAGGTTTCTGGTGTCTAAACAATAGTGGAACCATGCTGTGGGGAGGAGGAAAACTTGAGGTTTGAGTTAAACTGTAAGAGAAGGTGAACATTTTACCTTTTAACCTGCTGTTTGCTTTGAGGAATGGAAGAACACTGGGTGGGGTGGGAGTTAGAATTTGAGGAGTTCATGCAAGTACTGGTGGAGGTGGGGGTATACCATGAAGTAGTATTAAATGACTCAATAGGTGTGTGCGTGTGTGTGCCTTCTGTGGAAGGTTGGGCGCCGGGCTGGCAACTCGGCACCGTAAAATTGCACTGCCAATCATGAGCGAACAGATGATCCGCTGTGGTGACCCCTAACCAGGAAAAGCCAAAAGGAGGAGCATTTGGCTTCATAGAAAGTTATTCACTTCTTGGTATAGTGGTGGCTGCAGCTGTGTGGATATCGGGCAGCTGGCGTTTTGCTGTTGTGGTTCACCGTTTACATTTTGTGTGTGTGCGCAAAATTACTTTAGTGTGGAATGTACTTGGCAGCATTTACTCGAGCAGATGTTACCTAGTGAAAAGAATACTACTGTTCTCCAGAAATGGTGAAAAAGGCAAGCTAGTTAAGGGGTTTGGGCAGAAACTAATGAGCAGATGAAGAGGGGAATTAAGGTCCCTGCACAGGTCACATTTTGTGTAATGTCTTATTGCTTATCACACACAGTTTCTAGTGTCTAGGTATTAATCTACCAAATGGTATTGAATGAAAAATCCACATTCCCTTATCCCAGACGTAATATCACAGATGTTTAGTGTTCTGAAGTCCTTCAGTGACTTTTTTCTTCTCTTCTGTTTTTCCTGTCACAAATCGCTAAAGTCCTACAGCACCCACCTTTGATTAAAAATCTCTCCGCTTGCAGGATTTAGGCTAGGCATACTGTTCTTTAAGCCACAGTCTACATACAGATTTGCATTTTGAGGTTATGCTTTAATTTAAGCTGATGTCTGAAGTCGAGCAGGTTTCTGGAAAGTTGTTGGATAAGTGTTCACTTGTACTGCACTACTACATAAACTGCTAAATATTTTTTTTTTCAAAGAGAAAGGAAAGAAAAATTAGGTTGCTTTGTCCTTTTAAGTGAAGAAACGGTCTAGTGAGTCCTGGAAAGAGGACATGGATTGTAATGTGTCAAAATCTGCAAAGTCAGTGTGGTAGGTATATTGATTTTTGTAATTAGAAAATGTAATGCCCAAACAGTTTCTGATTTGATGTAGTGCATATTTTAGAAATGACCATCAGTGGTCCTGCCATGGTCTTAATCCATTAGTTCTGTGCTGTAACTTGTTTCTGTTTGCATTTTTGTGAAATCTCTCTTCTTTCCAACTGTTACCTCATGTTTATATGTCACAAAAGGCTAGGATGCGCATTCCAGTTGTGTTTGGAAATGTCCAACTAGAGAGCCTTTAAAAAACTGATGGCTCTGAAGACGTTTAAAATACCTGTTTTATCAGTCACAGGTTACCCTCTACCCACAGCAGGTAAATAGTATGTATTATGGATTCAGGCTTCATTTTTAAATGTAAATCGGCAGGAAAAGTCCATTCAACATTACTTTTAAATGTTTTCTTTCCCTCTTAATCAAACCTTGAGTACTACAAAGAAGGACATTTTTCTTGCTGTCATGTTTTTTGCCAGCATTTGATTTGCACTTTTACAGAATATACAGTAAAGGAAATGAACGTGCCTGTTTTTCAGTTCTGCATTGGTTTAAAGGAAAGCCAGTGAGTTTTTGGGGGGGGAAGACACTTGATTCGAACTACAGTATTAAAATGTGAATGCAGCAAAAGCTGCCTGTAACAGAGTAGCCTCCATGAATCACAGGTCAGATTTCTCACCCTTGGACATTGAACAGTAGTTGCAGTTTGAAAAGAGCCCTTAAAATGCTGTCAGAAATGGTCACTTATAAATGTGAAAGGAAAGTTAGGCTTGATGTTAGCCAAAAGTTGGGAGTCACGGTACTGTTAAGTCAGTGGAGAGAGAGGACTAAAAGTATATAATTTGTCATCACAGGTGTAATGTTCATGTTTCACTGTTGCAGTCATTACATTTGGGTAATCTGCTTGCAGGTTGCCCTCAGTCGGCCTGATTAACGAAGTCTTAGGTCCTGCATCGGTTGCTGTCCCTTCTTCCATGATGTCAGGTCGTCAGGGGTATAAAACATGTAGCCAATGCCATTACGTCGTCTTTCTTGCCGTGTGGTGCCCAAAGCAGAAGCAGTTTGCAAGTGCCGGTCGGCAAACTCCTGAAACTTTCGTTTTCGAGAACAGAACTGTAGTCTTCAACTTAAAGCTAAGTACCCTGTTGGGGAAACTTTTTCTTGCTTCTTACCGATGTCAGTAAAAGTTAATAATTGTATTACTTGTGGAAAGCAAATGCCTCAAAGATTTTGATTCGTACTGTATTCCTTGCCTAGGTCCTGACTATGACGTACCTTGCTGTCGGTTTTGTGCTTTGTTTACTCAGTGCACTATCCATCGTCTGTATATTTTTGCCTCTGAATATTTCTGTTCTCTGTTTAATTATCCAGAAATGTCAGTTAGCCATCCGACTATTGGGATTCCAAAAAAAACGCAAAGATAAAGACAGACAGGCCGCCGAGGTCCAAAACTGCCGACAATGCTTCTAAGCCAGTTCGCTGGTACTCAGTGAGGTGCTTTCGCAGCCCGATACCCGCTACTTCTGATTCACAGGCCTCTATTGAGACCCATTCGGGGTCTGGTATGCCGCGAGATACTTCAACTATGGAACCTGTGGATGTCTCTACCTTGGATGGGTCCGGAGCCACTGTGCAGGCACCGGCTTCTGAGGGGTGTTTTCAGGCTTATGGACTTGCATATTAAATCGACGCCTCCTTCATTACTAAGGCCTAAATCTCGATCCATGTCTAAAAAAAACGATGCTCAGGCCCCCATGCCTAAAAAACAAATAATGGCTGAAGATCTAATTACTATAATCCGGGGTAGTCAACCCCCCCCCCCCCCCCCCAAGAGGCCTAGGGCTGAGCTTGATTATGAATCTTCTGATCAGGATTCTGTTTCTTCTGACTCTTCTGATGACCTGGGTTTGTCCTTACTTACTCCTGAGGATTCTGATGCAGAGGTCTCTATTCCCTCTGCTTCCCCTTCTGATGTTTTTTCTTTTGGTGAAGCCTTATATACTTCAAGGGAGCATTTTCACTGGGAAAGGCCAGCATTTTCTGATTCAAAAAAGAGGCTTGGGGATTTCCTCCTCCTACCTCAGCATGGGCCTTTGGCTATTCCTCCTGTACTAGTCATTGTTTGTTTTCTCGGAATCCAGTTTGGCCCCCGATTCCCTGACTCCTGCTCCCATTAAACCTGACCGATGCTACATGGTTCCTGAGTCCCACAAGTTTCTTTTCAAAAATCCTATTGCAGACCCAGAGACTATTTCCCAGGGGCCCAAGGGCATTAAGGCTTCTACTGCTAAGAATCCTACCCCTTCTGATAGACTCCAGGGCTGTGGATTGATGGGGTAAAAAGGTTTATACTTTTGCAATCTTGGCAGTCAGAGCTTTAAACTGCCATTTTCATATGTTAAAATATCAGCAACATGTCATTTGACTGCTTAAACAGCAAATGATGTTGATTCTTGACAGAGTGGAAAATAAAGATTTACAGGACTTAATGCATTCTGCTGAACAAATTGGAAAACATACTTTGCAATGTGGTTTTGATTCTTTAGAGGCCTCTTGCAGGGCTGCTGTTACTGGATCTGTCCTTAGAAGGCATGCTTGGCTTAAGGAGCAAGCTTTGCCTGATCATGTTAAAGCTAAATTGTTGGTTGCTCCTTTAAATCGGGACTGCCTGTTTGGCAACAAGGCTGAAGAAGTTCTTAAAAAGATGAAAGATAAAGCTAAATCTATGCAAACTGTTAAAGATTTTTTTACAAGTACAACATCCTAGATTTAGTAGGCACTGGCCTACTAAGAATTGGTCCTTTCCAAACCCTTCCAGGTCTTCTCAAGCCAAACCCAGACACAGCAAAAATCCCAGGTTTCAGTCTCAGGGGACTCTCAGAACTAAGCAGTGGGAGGGGGGTGCCTCCACTTCCAAATCTGGGAATAAAAAGACACCCCCCTATGGCAAACAGTCTCAATGACTTCCTTTGAAAATTTCCAAGCACTTATCTTCTGACCACCCCTTTGGGGGGAAGATTGCTCTTCATGCAAAGAACTGGGAACTCGTAACCCAGGACAAATGGGATGTTCTTCATCTCACATTGCTGCAGTCCTTACACTTGGGTAGTCCGCTGTCCTCGGTCGGCCCGAATATCAAAGCATTAGGCTGACGTCGGTCAAGGCGCTTAAGACTGACATCAGGACGTCAGGGTACAAATGCGCATGACCGACGTCATATCCTCAGTCTTTTTTGCCGCATGGTCCGATGCAGAAGCAGCGTTGCAAGTGCCGTTCGGCGTTCTGAAATTTTTCGAATTCGGAGTTTCAGACCGAGTCAAAGTTGGCTAAGTAGAATATTTTAGTTTTTTCTTGCCTCAGTGGTTTACCGGATGTCAGAAAAAGTGAATAACTGTATTTCTTGTGGGAAGCAGATACCGCATAGAGATTATCATACTTTGTGTATTCCTTGTTTGGGGCCTGAGCACGACGTTGTTGGGTGTCGCTTTTGTGCTAGGTTTAATAAGCGCACTATTAAGCGGAGGTTAGATTGTGCCAGGTTGGTCTTCGGGAAGCGGTGCAATTACAATATGCCGTCGGATGCTCCGACGCCCGCTTCTTCGAAGAAGCGCAAAGACAAAGCAGCTAAACCCAGGCAAGAAGAGTTGTCCGTACCGGACGCCGGTTCTTTGGAGGCGTCGGTGGAACCGGTGGTTCCACCGGAGGCTTCTCTGGAGTCCCAGGGGGAGACTTTGATATTGCAGGATGTGGCCTCTCAGGAGGCAGGTCAGGCTGAAGGGGCTTCTCAGGTTACTGTACTCCCCTCCCTTCCTAGAGTGGTTAGGCCCTCTCCTTCTGTTTCCAAGGCTTCTCCCAGAGGCAGGCCAGGTTTAGCTTCTGTTGGTGTCACTCCTAGTTCTTCAGGATCTGTGCCCAAGAAGCACATGCTCAAAATGGCAGAAGATTTAATTACTTTGATTAGAGGCTCTTTGCCCCCTCCTGATAAGAGGCCTAGGGTGGAACCAGAGTTGGGGAGTTTTGAGCAGGTTTCGGATGTTTCAGAGTCTTCGGCTGAAGACTTGCAGGAGTATTCTCCTTATTCTGATGTGGATGATTCTACTCCTTCTGCTTCTCCTCCAGAGGATTTTTCTTTTTCAGAGACTCTTCATTCTATGAGGGAACATTTTAAGTGGGAAGGTCAGGACTTCTCTGAGTCTAGGAAAAGGCTTAGGGAATTTTTGCTTTTACCTCAGCATAGGCCTTTGGCTATTCCTCCTGTTCTGGATGTTGTGGAAGATGTGTTTGCGGAGGCTTCACTTAATCCTGATTCTTTGCCTCCTGCTCCTGTTAAGCCGGACAGGTATTACAGGGTGCCTGAAGCTCATAAATATCTGTATAAGAGTCCTAGGGCAGACCCAAAAACAGTTAGTCAGGGACCTAAGGGTGTCAAGGCCTCTGTGGTAAAAAATCCGGTTCCTCCAGATAAAGAGGCCAGAGCTTTGGATAGATGGGGAAAGAAAGTCTATACTTCTTCCACCTTAGCTATGAGGGCTTTGAATTGCCAGTTTCACATGTTGAAATATCAAAACTATCTTCTTTCTCAATTGAAATCTAAGGTAGATGCTCTGGCGGAAGGCATTGAGTGTAAAGAATTGCAAGATTTGGTACATGTTTCTGAACAGGTGGGTAAGCATTCTTTGCAATGTGGATTTGATGCTGTACAGGCCTCGTCTAGGGTGGCTGCCACTGGGTCAGTTCTTCGCAGGCACGCCTGCCTGAGGGATCAGAATTTATCTGACCATGTTAAAACAAGGATTTTGGATGCTCCTTTACAGTCTGATGTATTGTTTGGTTCACCTGTGGAGGCAGTTTTAAAGAAAATGGAAGACAAGGCTAAGTCTATGCAGACTGTTAAAGATTTTTTGCAAGTTCAGCCTCGGAAGTTTAGTAGGAATTGGCCTGCTAAGGGGTGGACGTACCCTTCTTATGATTCACAGTCTAGGGGAAGATCTAGACGTGGTAGGGGTAGAGCTCAGGGCTCTTTCAGACCTAGAACAGGGAGTTCACCTGCACAGTCTTCGGGTGAGGGCAGGGGCCAGTCCTTTCGTAAACAGGCCCAATGACCTACCTTTTCAGCTGCCAGAGGCTTCTTGTCTGGCAGCACCTTTGGGAGGAAGGTTGGCACTCTTCAAAGAAAATTGGAATTTGATTACCCAGGACAAATGGGTATTGGATATTATACACCAAGGTTACAGGTTTTATTTCCATACATTTCCTCCTTTCAAGGGCATGCCAGACGTTCCTCCTCAGCAAAGAATAGAGGCTCAAAAACAAATTTCTCTGCTGCTGCAAATAGGGGCCATACAGCCAGTCCCTCTGCCAGAAGTAGGCCTGGGATTTTATTCACGCCTGTTCCTAGTACCAAAGAAGGGGAACACGTGGTGACCAATTTTGGATTTGTCTATCCTCAACACTTATCTGGACATTCCCAAGTTCAAAATGTTGACGTTACAACAGCTTTTACCTCTGCTGGGCAAAGATCACTGGATGGTGACTCTGGATCTCAAGGAAGCTTACCTTCATGTTCCTATCGGGCTAAGTTGCAGGAAGTATCTGCGTTTTCGAGCTGGGACTTCTCATTATCAGTTCTCTGCATTGCCCTTTGGCTTATCTACTGCGCCCAGAGTGTTCACAAAGGTTCTGGCTCCAGTGATAGCTTTCTTCAGGCTAAAAGGAATACAGATTTATCCTTATTTGGACGATTGCCTGATTCTGGCCAAAGGAAGGACGAGCTTCTTCATCATTTACAATATGTGATAGCAGTGCTAAGATGCCTGGGGTATTCTGTGAGCGAAATAAAGTCCAGTCTAGTACCCTCTCAGGACATGTGCTTTCTGGGTGTGAGACTGAATACAGCATCCCAGATGGCCTTTTGACCCCGGACAAACAAAAGAATCTTTCACTTTACTTCCATCAATTGTCTCATCTGTCCAGGCTGACTGCAAGGACAGTCCTTCAAGCCTTGGGGTTCATGGCATCTTGTATTCTGGTGCTTCCCAATGCCAAGCTACATATGAGGAAGCTACAATGGTATCTCAAAAATGTATGGACTCAGCACTGCCAAGATATGGACACTGTCATTCAGATAATACCTTGCATTCAAAAGGAATTTTTGTGGTGGGCTCAGGAATGTCACCTAAACAAGGGACTCTCTGTGACCCGGCCAGAGGCGAGTCAGATTCTAACGACAGATGCCTCAGACAAAGCTTGGGGAGCTCATCTAAATGGAAAGTGGATACAAGACAAGTGGCCTGCCAGACTACAACATCTACATATCAACTTGAAGGAGATGTTAGCAGTCCAATTTGCATTAATAGCTTTCAAGGAATTACTTCTTCCAGGGCAGGTGTTGGTTCTAACAGACAACACAACTGTCATGTGGTACATCAACAAGCAAGGGGGAACACATTCTTATCCTCTATGCAGGCAAGCAATGATTTTGTGGGAGACTGCTCTCAGTTTACAACTCAATCTTCAGGCAAGGTTTCTGTCGGGAGCACAGAACTCCTTAGCAGACGTGTTGAGCAGACGAATTATGGATCCCCACGAGTGGAAATTGGATCCTCATGTATTTCAGGAATTGACAGTGTCATGGGGAACTCCAGACATAGATCTGTTCGCTTCTCCACTAAACCACCAGCTGCCAAAGTTTTGCACAAAAAGGTTTCATCCCACAGCTTGGAAAGTGGATGCTCTTTCTTTCAATTGGAGCAATCTTCATGTGTATGCCTTTCCACCTCTGCCTCTCCTCCCAAAGGTACTCCTAAAGGTCAGACAGGACAAGCCAAAGATGATTCTAATAGCTCCAGATTGGCCTCGACAGCACTGGTACCCATTACTGAGAAGTCTGGTTCGGGAGCCTCCATGGCCGTTGCCTTCGATTCCACACCTGCTGTCTCAAGAGAACAGTCATTTACTCAATGTTAAACTTCACTCTCTTCACCTAACAGCCTGGCATATTCTGTTTTAAACCCTGGAGGGTCTCAGCTTCCGCAGCAAGTTTTGAATGTTATTTTGGAGGCCAGAAGGCCTAGTACAAGGAAAGTATACGCAGATAAATGGAAGAGATTTTTATTTTGGAGTGCAGCAAAGGAATTTGATGTTGCTAAGCCTAATTTAAGTGTGGCTCTTCAATATCTTGCTGAGTTACTGGACAAAGGGTTGTCCTTCTCTTCTATTAAGATTCATGCTGCAGCAATTTCTGCTCACTATGACTGTGATCCACCTTTGTTTTCTCATCCTTTGTTTAAGCAATTCCTTAGAGGGGCAAAGAATATAAGACCCCCACGTAGAGCTCCTACTCCTGCTTGGGATCTCAATTTTGTGTTGGAGAAACTCACTCTACAACCTTTTGAGCCTGCAGCTACTGCTGAGTTGAAATATTTATCATGGAAGACTGCTTTTTTGTTGGCCATTACCTCTGCGAGAAGGGTTTCTGAATTACAGGCCCTTATGGCAGTTGAGCCTTTCATAATTTTCCATAAGGATAGGGTATCTTTACGTACTAATCCTTCCTTTATGCCTAAGGTGGTTTCTAGTGTGGCTTTAAGCCAAACTATTCATTTGCCTACTTTTTATGCAAACCCCCAAAATAAAGGGGAAAAGATTTTGCACACCTTGGATATACACAGGCAGTTGCGATATTATTTGAGCAGAACTAAAGGGTTCAGGCAGTCTCAGCAGTTTGTTTCTTTTGCTTTGGGTTCTCAGGGCAAGCCTGTGTCAAAGCAAACTATTTCTAAGTGGATTGGGTTTTGTATTGCTTTCTGTTATTCCCATCATGGTAAGGAAGTTCCAGCTGGGATTAGGCCTCATTCCACTAGAGCTACTGCCACATCTACAGCTTTTTTAAGGGGGGGGGTGGCAACTAAAGATATTTTGGAGGCAGCTACTTGGAGTTCAGTGCATACTTTCTCTAAGCATTACCACCTTCCACTTTACTCTAAATCTAGGGCTGGGTTTGCCACTGCTATTTTACAGGGCATTTTGGCAGCTCCTACTACTTTATAGTTTTGCCATCCTCCCTTACCTCTGCTTTCTACCCAAGTGTAAGGACTGCAGCAATGTGAGATGAAGAACATAGTACAGTTTTGTACCTACCATAAATGTAGATGTTCGAAGATCCACATTGCTGCAGTCCAATTTACCCTCCCTCCTTCCCCTCTGTAGTTAGAGGCGGTTGTGTGGTTTGGGTTGTAAATATTGTACATATTGTATATATATTGTTCATATGATTAGTGCAAGGGTGGTTGGTTGTTTTTTGCTGTCTTTTGGTTTTGACCTTTCTGTTTAGGGTCTTCTGACATCTGGGGCAAGAAAAGACTGAGGATATGACGTCGGTCATGCGCATTTGTACCCTGACGTCCTGATGTCAGTCTTAAGCGCCTTGACCGACGTCAGCCTAATGCTTTGATATTCGGGCCGACCGAGGACAGCGGACTACCCAAGTGTAAGGACTGCAGCAATGTGGATCTTCGAACATCTACATTTATGGTAGGTACAAAACTGTACTTTTTAAATAGTGTCCAAGGGATACAGGTTTCATTTCCACACGTTGCCAACACCAAGTGGGTGGCCAGACCTGCCCCCAAATCAGTGGGCAGAGGCTCAAAAACAAGTCCTTTCTCTCTTAATCATGGGGGCTATTCAGCTGGTACCAGAAGAGGAAAAGGGACAAGGTTTCTACTCCAAACTTTTCCTGGTACCCAGAAAAGACAAATCATGACATCCAATCCTGGACCTGTCCTACTCTAAACACCTTTCTGCAGATTCCAAAATTCAAGATTCTGACTCTTCACCAATTACTTCCTATGCGAGGCAAAGATGCTAGATTTAAAAGAAGCATACCTGCACATCCCAATCAGGGAATCTTGCAGAAGATACCTACGCTTCAAAGCAGGCTACACGCATTCAGTTCTCTGCACTGCCATTTGGTTTGTCTACTGCGCCCAGGGTTTTCACAAAGTGGCAGGCTCCAGTTATTGCATTTTGCAGGCAAAGAAGTATTGAAATATACCCATACTTGGACGATTGTCTAATTCAGGCAGAAAGCCAGTGCATACTTTTGAATCATCTGGCATTTGTAAAAAGGGTTCTAACTTATCTGGGGTCCACCGTAAACTAAAAGAAACCACAACTGGTACAGTGTCAACAAATTACATTCCTGGGGGGAAGCTTGAATGCAACTTCCTAGATGGCTTACCTCACGCCAGAAAAGCAAATTCATTTGATAACCTATTTCAAACAAGTGGCCACAAAAACCCTGCTATCTGCAAGAGAAATACTGCAAGCCTTGGGGTTTGTGGCCTCCTGCAGTCTTCTAATTCCAAATGCAAGACTGCATATTAGGAAACTACAGTAGTGTCTAAAAAGCCTATGGAGTCAACATTCTCACAGCCTAGAAACAATGACTCCTATCGTACCTTGCCTATGCCTAGAATTCCTCTGGTGGGCAGAGGCCTGCCACCAAAACAAGGGACTACCATTCACACTACCCCCTGTCGCCCAAACCCTAGCAGATACATCAGACTATGCATGGGGTGGCTCACCCGGCAGGGAAGTGCATTCAGGGCAAATGGAACCCAAGTCAAATGCACCTACATATCAATCAGAAAGAAATGTTAGCTGTACAGAATCCTCTGACAGCCTTAAAGACTACATTCTTCCAGGACAACTAATGGTAAAGACTGGGACAGACAACACCACGGTTATGTGGTACATAAACAGGGGGGGGTTACCCATTCCTGCCCCCTCTGCAGACTAGCCATGGCATTGTGGAACACAGCCTTGAGCTACGAAGTGCACCTACAAGCTCAATTCCTGCCAGGAAATTTAAATACACTGGCAGACGGACTAAGCAGAAACCTCATGGACCCACACGAGTGGAAACTGGAACCAAGGATTTTCAACATGTTGACAAGCGAATGGGGGAGCCCAGGCATAGATCTGTTTGCCTCCCCCCAGAACTACCAATTTGACAAATTTTGCACATGGACTCCCCACAAGCCTGGAAAGAGGTTTTTCCAGCTGAAGGACAGAGCATCCAATCAGTCTATGCCTTCCCCCTGCTGCGTCTGCTCTCCACAGTACTACTAAAAGTCAAACGGGACAAACCAAGGATGATTTTGATTGCGCTAGACTAGCCGCATCAGCACTGGTACCCCCTCCTGCGCAGTGTCACTGTTATCTCTATGGCACCTGCCTCAGACTCCTTCCCTGTTGTCTCGGCAGGATAACCAGATTCTGCACCCTCTGCTTCCAACACTGAACCTTGCAGCCTGTCTAATTACTTAAATTCTCCCTTACCATCCCTCAGCAAACCTGTGATGGATATCATTTTAAAGGCAAGGAGGGCCTAGTACTAGAAAATCTTATGCTGAAAAATGGAAAAGATTGTGCCTGGTTCCTGGAACCAGTCTCAAGGGATGAGCACAGCAGCTCCCAATTTACCTCAGATTTTACAGTACTAACTGAGATGCGTCACAACGGCCTGTCTTTTTCCTCCATTAAAATCCACGCCTCAGCCATTTCGGCTCATAACACAGAACCTCCCCTCTTCTCTCATCCAATCCTCAAGCAGTACCTCCGAGGGGCCAAAAATTTGAGACCACCCAGTAGAGCTCCAACCCCAGCCTGGGACCTTAACTTTGTATTGGAGAAACTCTCTTCCCCTCCTTTCGCGCCAGCTGCTACTGCAGACTTAAAATGTCTTTTTTGGAAATCTGCTTTCCTTTTAGCAATCACTTCAGCTAGAAGGGTATCTGAATTACAGGCCCTTATGGCAGTGGAGCCTTTCATCATCTTTCATGCAGACAGGGTATCACTCAGGACCAGTCAATCCTTCATGCCCAAGGTGGTATCCAGTGTGGCTCTAAATCAGTCCATTAATTTGCCAACCTTCTTCCCCAATCCACAGAACAAAGGGGAACGGAATCTGCATTCCTTGGATGTGCACAGACAACTTAGATTTTACTTGGACAGGACTAAACCTCAAACAAAATCCGAACTGCTGGTAGCATTTGATGGAGTGGCAGAGGGGAAGGCTATTTCAAAACAAACCATTTCTAAATGGATAATCCATTGCATTCATTTCTGCTGTACGCACCATGGAAAACCTGTCCCCCAGGGGATCAGACCTCACTCCACCAGGGCTGCATCTACTTCTATAGCCTTTCTTGGAGGCGTTCCTACCAGGGACGTGCTAGAAGCTGCTACCTGGAGTTCTGTACATACTTTCACCAAGCATTACCATTTGCCAATTTTCTCTAAATCCAGAGCTGGCTTTGTCGCTGCAATCTTGCAGGCCTTATAGCTGCTCCTAATGCTGTCTAAGCTCCTCCTCCCAGCCATAGCTTTGGGAATCTACCCAAATGTAATGACTGCAACAGTGAAACGCGAATAACATACTACAGTTGTGTACACTTACCATAAATGTAGATGTTGGAGTGTATTCACTGTTGCAGTCCTGGTTACTCTCCCTCCTTCCCCCTAACTTTTGGCTATACCTCTACTTTCCTTTACTATGCTTAAATGCCTTTTTGGTGTTTTTGCTTTTTTGTTGGAGATATACCTTTTGTGTGTTTGTTTAATTGCTCCCTATTAGGGGGGCACCTGACATCTGGGACAAGAAAAACTGACGTAATGACGTCGGCTGCATGTTTTATGCCCCTGACGTCATGGAAGAAGGGACAGCAACCGACGCAGGACCCAAGACTATGCCCTCAGTCAGCCTGATTAACAATCTGTAAGCAGATAACCCAAATGTAATGACTGCAACAGTGAGTACACTCTAACATCTACATTTATGGTAAGTGTATACAATTGTGCTTTTCTCTACCCTGATGAATTGACATCTGAGTAGAGAAGGCCTTAATAGAATTGCACAGCACAATAGCCCCCTTTTCAGGCCATCTTTGGTATAACTAGTCAGAGTCAAATGCACCGATACGTCAGTAATGCAGAAAAATTCGTGACTTGGTTATTTTTTTTTCCTTTTCAATTTGAGTGCAGTTTTCCTTTAATGTTGGAGAAATATGCTTCATTTTCTTAATATTTCACATGTTTAATTTCATTGTCCTTACACTGCTGAAAAATACAAAATGAGTGCAAAGTTCTTTTCTTGAATTTGTGCATAGATTTTTGCTGTGGCACACACGTGTATATTTTCCCACTTGTGTTGTCCTGCCACCTCTTTACTGCATTGTAACACGTCCTCCAAACTAATTTTTGAGCATCAAACAAATTTCAGCTCTCTGTGTTATACGTACGACTGCAACACTTTCTGTAAAAATGTTGCTACGGATCTTTAACAGGTGGACCACTAACTAAAACACATTGTGGTCAGGTGTATATACAGATAGTGTGCATTGCATTTTCCCAGATGTTCATTGTGTTACCCTGCTGCACTCATCACACTTGGGGGTTATCCTGTCATCAGGCGGTCCCGCAGTCTGCCAGAATTCCAAAGTCTTGGTCCGACGTCGGTTGCTGTCGCCTCATCCTTGTCGTCAGTGCGCCAGGGGTATATATAATGCAACCGACGCCATTTTCTTCAGTCTTTCTTGCCGCGCGGTGCCCGAAGCAGAAGTAGTTCGCAAGTGTCGGTAGGCCGATTCCCGAGTGTCTAATTTCAGACTGAAGTCTTCTATAAAGCTAAGTACCCCGTTGGGGAAACTTTTCTTGCCTCAGACCGATGTCAGAAATAGTTAATTGTATTTCTTGTGGGAAGCAAATACCTCATAAGGATTTTCATTCTTACTGCATACCTTGCCTAGGCCCAGATCACGACGTCACTTCTTGTCGGTTTTGTGCTAGGTTTAATAAGCGTACTATTAAAAGACTATTTGATTTCGCACGACACTATTTTGGTAGAAAATTTAACTACAACATGCCGTCGGAGCTGCCGACTACCGGCGTGCACAAAAAGTGCAGGGATAAGGACCGACAGCCCAGGCCTAAGCCAGATTCCGAGGCCTCGGCCGATCCGTTCTCCGGTTCTCAGTGAGGCTCTGACGCAGCCCCTGACTACCGCAGATCCGGAACCCAAGCCGCTACGGAAAGTTTGACTGAATGTACTAGGCCGACGCAGCCTTTCACTTCAGGCCCTTCCAACGACTTTGCTTCTAAAGATGTCGGCGCTACAGAAACGCCATCTGTTTCTGAAGGCGTTTTCAGACCGACTCTCACCATTAAAACGTTTTCTAAGTCAAAGACTCCTTCTAAATCTAAAAGGACTGCGCTTCAGTCTCCTGTTCAAGGCCCTATGCCTAAGAAACAGATGCTCAAAATGGCTGAAGATTTGATTTCTCTAATCAGGGGTTCACAGCCCCCTCCTGACAAAAGGCCTAGACAAGAGGAAAATTCTGCTTCCTCTGAGCAACTGTCCATTTCTTCGGACTCCTCTGAGGATCAAGACTATTCCTTCTCTCCTTATGAAGATTCTGATGCTGAAGACTCTATTCCCTCAGCTTCTCCTCCTGAGGACTACTCTTTTGGGGAAACTTTACACACTGAGGGAACATTTTCACTGGGAAGGCCAGGACTACTCTGATTCCAAGAAAAGGCTCAGAGTTTCTTTTACTCCCCCCAACACAGACCTCTAGCCATCCCACCTGTTTTGGACATTGTGGATGATGTCTATTTAGAATCCAGTTTCAACCCAGACTCTCTACCTCCTGCTAAGCCTGACAGATACTACAGAGTACATGATTCCAAAAAATTCTTTACAAAAGCCCAGTAGCTGACCCAGAGACCATCTCCCAGGGTCCCAGGGGGGGCTAAGGCTTCTATGGCTAAAAACCCAGTACCTTCTGAGAGGGATTCCAGAGCACTAGACAGGTGGGGGGAAAAGGTTTACACCTCAGCCACACTAGCTACGAGGGCACTAAATTGTCAATTTCATATGCTTAAGTATCAGCAATTTCTAATCTCTCAGTTAAAGCAAAGGATAACCTCCCTTTCCCAACAATCTGAATTGAAAGAAGTACAGGATTTGTTGCACGCCACTGAGCAGGTGGGCAAACATACCTTACAATGTGGGTTTGATTCTTTGGAGGCCTCCTGCAGAGCAGCTGTCACTGGATCGGTTGTACGTAATCATGCTTGGTTAAAGGAACAAACTCTGCCTGATCATGTTAAAGCAAAACTACTAGATGCTCCCTTACAGCAGGATGTTCTTTTTGGAGTTAAAGCAGAAGAAGTTTTCAAGAAAATGGAAGATAAGGCAAAATCAATGCAGACAGTCAAAGATTTCCTAAAAGTACAACCCCCTCACTTCAGCAGAAACTGGCCAACAAAAAATTGGTCCTTTCCAGCCACTGACGGACCACAGAGGGGTAAATACAGGCGCCCAAGGGGCAGAGGACAACCACAAGCCCAGTATAAACCTCACCAATGAGGCACTGCAACACAGAAGGGAGGAGAAGACAGGTCTCAACCCACCAGAAGGCAAACTCAGTGACTTGCACCTTATCTGGCCAAGCAGTACTCTCTTGACAGTCCCCTTGGGGGGAAAACTCGCTCTTTTTGCAGACAACTGGCACATTGTCACAAAGGACAAATGGGTCCTAGACATAATTTTACGAGGATACAGATTCCACTTTCACACCTTGCCAGTGAAAAGAGAAATGCCAAACCTGCCACAAAATCAATGGGCAAAGGCACAAAAGCAAATTACAGCTCTCATGGACATGAGAGCCATTCATCTGGTACCTACTCGAGAGCAAGGCCAAGGATTTTACTCAAGACTCTTTCTAGTACCCAGAAAGGACAATGCTTGGAGACCAATTCTGGACCTTTCAGTTCTAAACACTTACAAGTTCCCAAATTCAAGATGCTAACACTACAGCAGCTACTTCCCATGTTGGGCAAGGAAGCGTGGCTAATAACGTTGGACCTCAAGGAGGCATACCTGCATGTCCCTATCAGACAAAGTTGCAGAAGATACCTCTGTTTCATTGCAGGTTCAACCCATTGCCAATTCTCTGCACTGCCCTTTGGCGTATCTACTGCGCCCAATGTTTTTCACAAAATGCCTGGCACCAGTAATTGCATACTGCAGACAGAGGAATTCAAATATCCATACCTGGACGACTGCCTCATCCAAGCAGAAAGCAAAGACATTCTCTTACATCTGGCCTTTGTGAGGCATCTACTACATTGTCTGGGGTACACAGTAAACGAAAAGAAGTCAAAACTAGTACCCTCACAAAAAATGACATTCCTGGGTGCCAGCTTGGATACAACAGCCCAGAAGGCTTATCTTACGCCAGACAAGCAACTACAACTGACTCAATATTTCAAGACAATGGCAACAAAGACCCAATTAACTGCAAGAAAAATTCTGCAGGCAAAATTCTGCAGGCTTTGGGCTTCATGGCATCTTGCATACTAATAATACCATTTGCAAAACTGCATATGAGGAAATTACAGTTGTACCTAAAAAGTGTATGGTCTCAACACAGCCACAGCTTGGACACTGATATCTCTCATTCCCTGCCTACAACAGGAATTTTTATGGTGGTCACAGGCATGTCACCTCCAACAAGGGTCAGCCTTTCACCTTGCTCCCAGCCAGGCAAACTATCACAACAGATGCTTCAGACTACGCCTGGGGGCACACATGGCAGGACAATGCATTCAAGGCCTTATGGACTGCAGATCAAAGAAATCTGCACATAAATCAAAAAGAGATGCTATAGCTGTACAGAAAGCTCTGACCGCCTTCAGGGATCTGCTACATCCAGGACAACTTGCAATAAAGACTGACACCACCACAGTAATGTGGTACATAAACAAGGGGGCACACATTCCTACCCTTTATGCAGGCAAGCAATGATCTTATGGAACACAGCTCTGGCCTACCAAGTCCAGTTACAAGCTCAATTCCTGCAAGGACAGAAGAACACATTGGCAGATTACCTCAGCAGAAACATCAAAGATCCCCACGAGTGGAAACTAGACCCACAAATATTTGCAATGATAACTCAGAAATGGGGCCTTCCAAACATAGACCTGTTTGCCAGTCCTCAAAACTGCCAACTGACAAAATTTTGTACAGGGACATTCCACCATCAAGCTTGGAAAGTGGACGCGGTCTCTTTCAGTTGGAAAAACCTGACTGCATATGCCTTCCCTCCATTACCTCTCCTCACAAAGCTTCTTTTGAAGGTCAAAAAGGAGAAACCACGACTGATTCTCATAGCCCCAGACTGGCCACGCCAGCACTGGTACCCGCTATTGAATAATATGGCTCACAGCCCACCATGGATATTGCCTCAAATACCCCATTTGCTCACACAACAAAACAAACAGATTCTTCACAGCCAGCTCAAAACTTTAAATCTGGCTGCATGGCAAATCTACTAAACATCCAACCAGCTCCTCTTTCACAAGCAGTTCTGGATGTTATTCTGGAAGCCAGGAGGCCAAGCACCAGGAAGGCTTACTCGGACAAATGGAAAATGTTTTGTGCCTGGAACCAAGCTAAAGGCCAAGACACAATTCCGCCTCACATTCTGCAGTATTTAGCTGAGATGTTGCACAAAGGACTTTCCTTTTCCTCAATTAAAATACATGCTTCAGCGATTTCAGCTCACTACGACACAAATCCACCTTTATTTTCAAATCCTCTTCTAAGGCAGTCCCTCAGAGGGGCAAAAAACATTAGACCACCTAGGAGAGCTCCTACACCAACGTGGGACCTCAACTTTGTTCTGGAAAAACTAACGCTACCTCCCTTTGAACCAGCTTTCTCTGCAGACCTTCAGTTCCTATCTTGGAAGACTGCCCTGCTCCTAGCAATAACTTCAGCTAGGAGAGTCTCAGAACTACAGGCACTAATGGCAGTAGAACCTTTCCTCATTTTTCATCAAGACAGAGTTTCTCTACGAACTAATCCTTCCTTTATGCCTAAGGTGGTTTCCAGTGTAGCTTTAAATCAAACCATCCATCTACCCACCTTCTTCCCCAATCCACAGAACAAAAGTGAGAGACTCCTGCATTCCTTGGACATTCACAGGCAGCTTCGTTACTACTTGGATAAAACTAAGGCTTTCAGAAAAACTGACCAGCTCTTTGTATCCTATGCTACAGCTTCTCAAGGGAGGGCTATATCTAAGCAAACCATTTCAAAATGGATAGGTCATTGCATACGGTTCTGTTATACCAATCATGGGAAACCAGTTCCTGCTACCATTAGATTCCACTCTACCAGAGCAACAGCTACCTCTACAGCCTTTCTTAGGGGGGTTCCAACCAAGGAAATTTTAGAAGCTGCAACTTGGAGTTCTGTACACACCTTTACCAAACACTATCCCTTACCTCTTTACTCTAAGTCCAGGGCGGGCTTCACCACTGCAGTTCTTCAGGGCCTTATTGCCTCCACTAACCCTCTGATACCTCCCCCCTACCTTAGCTTTCGGATTCAACCCAAGTGTGATGACTGCAGCAGGGTAACACAAGGACGGGCTTCACCACTGCAGTTCTTCAGGGCCTTATTGCCTCCACTAACCCTCTGATACCTCCCCCCTACCTTAGCTTTGGGATTCAACCCAAGTGTGATGACTGCAGCAGGGTAACACAATGAACATAGTATGGTTTTGTACCTACCATAAATGTAGATGTTAGTGTTCACCCTGCTGCAGTCCAGGTTACCCTCCCTCCATCCCCTCTGATCTACTGGCTAAATCTCTGCTATGCCTTACTGATGTATTTGCTTATAGCTGAAGGGATTTTGTGTTTGTGCAGTGTTCACTCCATTTGGTACTAATTCTGACCACCTTTTTGGGGGCACCTGACATCTAGGGCAAGAAAAACTGAAGAAAATGGCGTCTGTTGCATTATATATACCCCTGGCGCACTGACGTCAGGGATGCGGCGACAGCAACCGACGTCGGACCAAGACTTTGAAATTCCGGCCAACTGCGGGACTGTGTGACGACAGGATAACCCCACAAGTGTGATGACTGCAGCAGGGTGAACACTCTTAACATCTACATTTATGGTAGGTACAAAACTGTACTTTGTGCTGTTGTAGCTTTTTTTGCAGCATGCTAAAACCTCATCAAGCTCATAATCTTTGAGCATGACCAATTGGTAATTTCTTTCTTGCTGTACTGTCTGGAAAGTTTTCTTTTACAGAGACCCCCTCCCAAAACATGCATCCTAAAATTAGGAAGGCACAGCACTTTTTATGTTTATGCATCACAGCACTTGGTTTTCCAATTCAGGTCTGTTCTTAGCTAGGGTTCTTTGTAATGGACATGTTCAACTTATCTGTGTGGGTTTTCGCCAGGTGTCAGTTCTTCCCATGTCTCAAAGCTGTGCTTTAAGTGACACTAAGAATCTGTCTTGTGCAAGTTTGTCAAAAAAAGGAATCTGATTTTATGCTCCACCAATTTTTCCTCCATTTGTCCAATTTCCTCATTGGTGTGCAGTTGTCAAACAGAGCGAGTTAAAAGTTTTTCTGCTTGCCTTCATTTTTTTTTTTTTTTTTTTTTACACACCCCCTCCATATTCTTTAATGGCCTGTTTAGTAGTGCCCAATGTCCATACCACATCTTACTCTGGAATTACTGGGGAGGTTGTGGATCCTAAGGGGGTCCTGAGGTTGTTGCTAGTCTAGGGGTTTTCCCTTTTTCCTTTAACGATCACTTGTCAATAGTGGCCAAGGTCATCTCCCCTCTATGGACCATCTTTCCCTTTTGGGAGTGTTGTCTAGCTCAGTCACATTCAGTCCCTCCTTGGTGCTGTTAGTTGCTTGAACCATTAATCAAACTTAGGTTGGCTAGGCCATAGATAGGGCTCTCTGTCTTTGCCACTTAATCAGCCCAGTGCTTGCCTTCACTTTTTTGTAAATTCTTACAGTTGGTGTGAACTGAAGTCTGGGGTTTGGAGGTTTGCTCTCCTGCACAAATGCCTTTTTTTAAACAAAGGAGCTTGGTCTTTCTTTTGGGAGTAAGAGTACTTGCATCCTCCTGCAGATAAAAAGCTAGCTGAAAGACCCCCACCCATTAGAAAGAACTTGTGTGAATTAAGGACTAAAAGTCCTAAATAACAGAAGTAAGTTTAAATTTAGCCAGTGTCATTAATTGCTTCTCTCGCCCTTTTGTGGAAACGTGTATATAAGATCAAGCCATGTGTCACTTTTGTAGTAAACTTCTTTGGACTTGACGTGCGTAAGACGAAAGTGCTAATCTGAATAATTTAAGGCATATTTATTCAAAAGTTAGATAAAGCTTCCACTTAGTGTATTTTTGCAAACAGATCAAAAACTTGTCCTGTAGAGTTTCCAGCTACTAATTTTGTTGTGTCTTTCGGCTTTTCCCGGTTAGGGGTCGCCACAGCGGAACTCCGGTCCACTAATGATTGGCAGTAGATTTTTACGTGCCGAGTTGTCAGCCCTGACGCACAACCTTCAACAAAGGTATGCCCATTCATGCATGTTACCACACACAAGACGCTCTAGCTGAGAATCTAACAGGACATCCTCTTCCCGTGAGGCATTAATTTCAGCAGAAGCCCTTCACTACTTTTGAGCCAGTTCCTTTGGCTTTTATGATGGTCTTTTTATTTGTCCCATAGTGCTGCAGGTGGAGTGGTTAAGGTAGTAGTCACCATTCTTTATGGTCTACAACACCATTGGCTACATTTCAGATTTTTCTGAAATCACTAAAGGCCAGATCTGATGCTGTCATCTTCATTTGTTCCTCAACAAATGGATGCGGATCTGACAAGGCCACTTTTTCCAGCTCGTGAAACACACTTTCATACTCCTCCCTTACCCACAATGCCCTTGTCCCCTAACATCCCCAGGTCTTGTTTGCCGCCTTAACATATGGATGTGGTCCCTTCAAATTCTTGGGTAGTAGTGTTTATGAGTGTGTATTTCTATCAACTTGTGTACTTAGTTTTCTTTTAAAAAAAATAAATAAATAAAAAAAAAAACTGCACACTCTGCCTTTCCTTTATACGGTAGTAGTGTAATTCTTCAATACCATTGCTGGTAGTCTTTCCTTTTTTTTTTTGTACTTCTAGGTACTACCTCCTTGAATTACTATAGTTGAAAATACTTCCTTTTCCCTCAAACTTCCTCTGTTTCTTCCTTTAGGTTAGATAGATTGTCTGAAAAACCTTCTGGTTTTAAAAAATGTACAGCCTGTGGCCAGTAAATTCGACTTTCTTATGCACACTGTAGATTGTGTAGGCCCAGCACCTATAGATTCAGCTTGTGATATATGTAAAGCTTTCAACCCTAGGGCTTTAATTGATCAAAACAATAAGTTGTTCTAGAGAGGGTTACTTCTAAATCTTCTGAAGCCGCATCTGGGGCTTCAAACCCTTAAAACCTGTGGAAAAGAGGCTAAAAACATCCCCCACATCCTACAAGCTCCTCTGCTGTGGACTCAGAACCTCTTCATAAGGTTTTGAAAACTTTGTATCCTACCCCTTCAGATATGAAGACAAAATCGTATAAATCAGCATGGATCAGATCTCCTTTGCTTTTGGATCAGATGCCATCCCTTCTCTTTCTGGACCGTCCCAAGTGTCACCATCTTCCTTTCAGTCCTCCAGCAGTCTGACCAAAGCCGATATGGACAGGATGACTAGGAAATTATCTCCAAGCAAATTCAAATTGCTGATGTTCATCGTGCATACAGCTGCAGTCATAACAGATGGGGTTCTCCTGCCGTCAGGCGGGTCCTCGGTCGGCCGAATTCCAAAGTCTAGGTCCAGTGTCGGTTGTCGTCAGTGCGACAGGGGTATAAAAGAACCAGCCGACGCCATTTTCTCCAGTCTTTCTTGCCGCACGGTGCCCGAAGCAGAAGCAGTTCACAAGTGCCGATCGGCCAGCTCCTGAAACTATGAAAATTTTGCAACTGAAGTCTTCTTGAAAGCTAAGTACCCCGTTGGGGAAACTTTTCTTGCCTCCGACTGATGTCAGACAAAGTTAATGATTGTATTTCATGTGGGAAGCAAATACCGCATAAAGATTTTCATTCCCTCTGTATTCCTTGCTTAGGCCCAGACCACGATGTCTTGGTCTGTCGTTTTTGTGCTACATTCAACAAACGCACCATTAAGCGTCGGGCCGAGTTCGCCCAGCATTATTTTGGCAAAAAATTTAACTATATGTCGTCGGATACTCCGACTCCAGTTTTGTCTAAAAAGCGCAAAGATAAGGACCGACATACGAGGTCCGCGGCCTCTACCGACACCACGCCAAAGCTGACTACAGGTGGTCCGGTTCTCAGCGAGGCACCTACGCAGCCCCTGACTACCGGCAACACTTCATTGGCGGTGTCTTCTGTGCCCGAGGTCGCAGGCTCCTCGGCCCACACCCCGACTACAGATACCGAAGCCATTCTTGGTGGTGAATCTCAAAATGTGGACAGGTCTGCCTCCTCTCAGGGTGTCTTCAGACCTTCCTCTTATTTTTCCATCAAGGCTTTCACCAAGTCTAAAGCAGCCATGCATTCTAAGAGATGAGCTACACAGGGCCCATCTCCAGGCCCCATGCCTAAAAAACAGACGCTTAAAATGGCTGAGGATTTTTAATTACTCTTATCAGGGGTTCTCAACCCCCCCCACCGGACAAAAGGTCCAGAGTGGAGGAAGAATCCCCCTCCTCTGACCAGGCCTCCATTATATCAGAGCACTCTGATGAACAGGAACATTCTTACTCCCCTTTTGAAGATTCTGATGCACAGGAGTCTATTTCCTCTGTATCCCCCCCCCCCCCTCCCCAGAGGATTACTCATTTGGGGAAACCTTGCATACCTTAAGGGAACACTTCCACTGGGAAGGCCAAGAGTACTCAGATTCCAAGAAAAGGCTTAGGGATTTTCTCTTGCTACCTCAGCACAGGCCTCTGGCTATACCTCCTGTCTTGGACATACTAGATGTGTACTCGGAGGCCTGCCTTAACCCGGATTCTTTACCTGCAGCCCCAGTCAAGCCTGACTGGTACTACCGGGTTCCTGACTCTCACCAATTTCTATACAAAAGCCATGTGGCTGACCCAGAAACTATCTCACAGGGCCCCAAGGGAATTAAGGCCTCCACTGCTAAAAATCCATTACCTTCCGGGAGAGATTCCAGATCCTTAGAAAGGTGGGGAAAAAAGGTATATACCTCTGCCATCTTAACCATGAGGGCATTAAACTGCCAGTTCCATATGCTAAAGTACCAACAGTTTCTGTTATCACAATTGAGAAGTAAAATGTCACAACCTGAACAACCAGATTTGAAGGAGTTGCAGGATTTGATGCATAGTGCAGAACAAGTGGGTAAGCATACCTTGCAATGTGGTTTTGATGCTCTAGAGGCCTCATGTAGAGCTGCTGTTACAGGATCCGTGATACGTAGACATGCCTGGCTCAAGGAACAAACTTTAAGAGATCATGTCAAAGCTAAATTACTAGATGCCCCTCTTCAAAAGGATGTATTATTTGGTGCTAATGCTGAGGAGGTATTGAAGAAAATTGAGGAAAAGGCTAAATCAGTGCAAACAGTGAAAGATTTTCTACAGGTACAACCTCCACGTTTCAGTAGAAATTGGCCTTCCAAAAATTGGTCCTTTCCAGCCACGGACAGACCCCAAAGAGGTAGATACAGGCGCCCGAGGGGCAGAGGGCAATCTCCAGGATCGTTTAGAGGCAGACAATGGCAAGCTTCTACACAAAGAGGTGGTGAGGATAGTTCGCAGCCATTCAGAAAGCAAGCCCAATGACTTTCCCCTTTGCATGCCGAGCAATTCTCAAATGGCAGCACCCTTAGGCAGAAAACTGGCATTTTCAAAAAAAATGGCATATTGTCACAAAAGACAAATGGATCCTGGACATTATAAACAGAGGCTACAGATTCCATTTTCACACCCTTCCAAAAATGAGAGGCATGCCAAACCTGCCACACAATCAAAGGGCAGAGGCACAAAGACAAATTTCAGATCTCATGGACATGAAAGCTATTCAAGAGGTACCTACTCATGAACAAGGTCAAGGTTTTTATTCCAGACTATTCCTGGTACCAAGGAAGGGAAAAGATTGGAGACCTATTTTGGACCTATCCATCCTAAACACATTTTTACTCGTACCAAAATTCAAGATGCTCACTTTACAGCAGCTTCTTCCCATGCTGGGCAAGGAGTCTTGGCTGGTAACATTGGACCTCAAGGAGGCATACCTGCATGTCCCAATCAGACAAAATTGCAGAAGATACTTCAGATTTCTTGCAGGTTCAACCCATTATCAATTCTCTGCATTGCCCTTTGGCTTATCTACTGCGCCCAGAGTATTCACGAAATGCCTGGCATCAGTAATTGCCTACTGCAGACTTCAAGGGATACAAATATACCCCTATTTGGACAACTGCCCGATCCAAGCGGATGTCAAGCACATACTTCTGAAACATCTGGCTTATGTAATAATGTTGTTGAATTCTCTGGGATACACAGTCAACAAAAAGAAATCAAGGCTAATACCCTCTCGGGGAAAATAAATTTCCTGGGTGCCAACTTGGACACAAACACCCAGATGGCCTACCTCACGCCAGAGAAGCAGGGGCAACTAACTCAATACTTCAGAACACTAGTACATTTCACCAGGCTGACTGCAAGGAAAATCCTGCAGGCTGTGGGATTCATGGCATCTTGCATCCTACTAATCCCATGTGCAAAGCTGCATATGAGGAAACTTCAATGGTACCTGAAAAACCTGTGGTCAACACAGCCACAGTTTGGAAACAATAATACCACTAATTCCAATTCTTCAAAAGGAGTTTCTGTGGTGGGCTCAAGCATGCCAAACAAACACAGGTCTCCCATTCAGCAAGCCTCAAGCAAATCAAGTCATCACAACAGACTCTTCGGACTATGCCTGGGGGGCGCACATGACAGATCGGTGCATTCAGGGCAAATGGTCCCAAAAAGAAAAGCACCTTCACATCAATCAAAAGGAAATGCTAGCAGTAATAAATGCTATTATAGCTTTCAAAGACCTTCTGCATCCAGTTCAACTATTGATAAGGACAGACAACACCGCAGTAATGTGGTACATAAACAAACTGGGAGGAACTCGTTCATACCTCCTATGCAGGCTGGCCATGTCACTTTGGAACATGGCTCTGGATTTACAAATCGAACTTCAAGCACAGTACTTGCCAGGCAGGGTAAACACGCTGGCAGACAACCTAAGCAGAAATATGACAGATCCACACGAATGGAAGTTGCATCTTCAAGTTTTTACAGAGATGATTGAAGCATGGGGAAGGCCGGACATAGATCTCTTTGCCTCCCACAAAAATCACCAATTGACGAAATTCTGCTCAAGGATTTTTCATCCAAAGGCCTGGAGAGTGGTCTCTCTCTCTCTTTTCTCTCTCTCTCTCTCTCTCTCTCTCTCTCTCTCTCTCTCTCTCTCTCTGTCTCTCTGTCTCTCTCTCTCTCTCTCTCTCTCTCTCTCTCTCTGTCTCTCTGTCTCTCTGTCTCTCTGTCTCTCTCTCTCTCTCTCTCTCTCTCTCTCTCTGTCTCTCTCTGTCTCTCTGTCTCTCTGTCTCTCTGTCTCTCTGTCTCTCTGTCTCTCTGTCTCTCTGTCTCTCTCTCTCTCTCTCTGTCTCTCTGTCTCTCTCTGTCTCTCTGTCTCTCTCTCTCTCTCTCTGTCTCTCTCTGTCTCTCTCTCTCTCTCTGTCTCTCTCTCTCTGTCTCTCTCTCTCTCTCTCTCTCTCTCTCTCTCTCTCTCTCTCTCTCTGTCTCTCTCTCTCTCTCTCTCTCTCTGTCTCTCTCTCTCTCTCTCTCTCTCTCTCTCTCTCTCTCTCTCTCTCTCTCTCTCTCTCTCTCTCTCTCTCTCTCTCTCTCTCTCTCTCTCTCTCTCTCTCTCTCTCTGTCTCTCTCTCTCTCTCTCTGTCTCTCTCTCTCTCTGTCTCTCTCTCTCTCTCTCTCTCTCTCTCTCTCTCTCTCTCTCTCTCTCTCTCTCTCTCCCCCCCTCCCTGTGTCTCTCTCTTTTTCAGTTGGACAACAATGACAGTTTATGCCTTCCCACCTCTTCCTCTGCTGCCCAAAGTTCTATTAAAAACCAGAGCAGACAGACCAAAGATGATTCTCATTGCTCCAGACTGGCCAAGACAACACTGGTACCCACTCCTGAGGAGCCTGACGCATTCCCCACCATGGACCCTGCCTCTAATGCCTCTTCTGACTCAGCACAGCTTCAAAACTCTTCACAGTCAGCTGAAAACACTCAATCTGGCCGCATGGAAGATTCCTTAACATCACAACAGACCCTACTCTCCGAGGAAGTGCAGGATGTCATTTTGGAGGCCAGAAGGCAGTCTACTAGAAAAGCTTACTCCGCAAAATGGAAACTGTTTAGTGCCTGGAATGAGAAAAAGGGCCAGAATCCTGGAAAATTGAATTTACCTCAAATATTACAGTATCGAGCTGAGCTGCTAAGCAGTGGACTTTCATTCTCCTCCATCAAAATCTATGCCTCAGCCATTTCTGCAGGATACAACACTGATCCACCTTTATTCTCTCACCCCCTCTTAAGACAGTTCCTCAGAGGGGCTAAGAATATAAAACCCCCAAGGAAACCACCAATACCTGCTTGGGATCTCAATTTCTTTCTAGAAAAGCTGACCTTTCCTCCTTTTGAACCAGCTGCCTCAACAGATTTGCAATATTTGTCCTGGAAAACAGCTTTCCTTCTGGCTATAACCTCAGCTCGTAGGGTATCGGAACTACAAGCCCTCATGGCTGTGCAGCCTTTTATCATCTTCCATCAGGACAGAGTTTCCTTACGAACCAACCCGTCCTTTATGCCAAAAGTGGTATCCAGGGTAGCTTTGAATCAGGCTATACACTTTACCTACCTTTTATCCTAACCCTCAAAACAAAGGGGAGAGATTACTACATTCCTTGGACATCCACAGACAACTGCGTTATTATTTGGACAGAACAAAGCCTTTCAGAAAATCAGAACGGCTCTGTGTCCTATGCTATAGGAGTTCAAGGGAAGCCAATTTCCAAACAGACAATCTCAAAATGGATAGCCCACTGCATACGCTTTTGTTACTCTTTTCATGGCAAAACTGTACTGCAGGCATCCGATCTCACTCCACAAGGGCCACAGCTACCTCTGCAGCTTTCCTCCGAGGAGTTCCTACCAAAGATATTTTTGAAGCAGCCACTTAGAGTTCTGTGCATACCTTCTCCAAGCACTACCACCTTCCGTTATACTCCAAATCTAGACCAGGCTTTACCACTGCAGTCTTGCAGGGCATCCTGGCTCCTCCTAGTTCCACCTAGTGCCTACCACCCCTTTCTTAGCTTTGGGATTCTACCCATCTGTTATGACTGCAGCTGTATGCACGATGAACATAGTACAGTTTTGTACCTACCATAAATGCAGATGTTAGAGTGCTAATACAGCTGCAGTCCAGGTTTCCCTCCCTCCTTCCCCTCTTGGGACAGGCCTATTGGCTAACACCTCTTCATACAACCTGATTGGGGTATTCATTTATGGTGTACTTGCTTGCACTACTGTATTTTGATTATATGGCATTTCTTTATTACACAAATTTATGTATTTCCTTCCTTCTGGGGGCACCTGACATCTGGGGCAAGAAAAACTGAAGAAAATGGCGTCGGCTGGTTCTTTTATACCCCTGTCGCACTGACATCAGGGAAGAAGCGACGACAACCGACGCTGGACTTAGACTTTGGAATTCGGCCGACCGAGGACCTGCCTGACGGCAGGAGAACCCCATCTGTTATGACTGCAGCTGTATTAGCACTACATTTATGGTAGGTACAAAACTGTACTTTCTGGCTCCTACCCCATCAAGTACTACTTCGCCTGTACAGTATGCTTCGCTGATTCTTCCTTTGGTTTTGGAGCAGGTGGATCGGAGGGTCCCAGAGCCGTCCACATCAAATCCGAAGATTATGCTATCTTCTACTCGTGTGGCGTCCGAGTGGACAGTCTCCGATGAGACTTGGAACTGTAGCGTCTGCACTGGATCCAGGGTGTTGGGGTTGACTCAAAGGGTGTCTGAGCAGTCTGTGCCCCTTGGAACCTCTGCATTGGAGAGTTTGGCTCAAAGTCCTTCCTTGAATGGTTTGCTGTTGGGGGGGGGGGGGTCAAACAGTGCTTGCTCTGTGGAAGCATGTCTTTTCAGAGCCATTGGTTTCTTTCAGTCTGAGGGATTCTGCTTTCAAGATAGTGGAGAGCTTTCTGTGTTCCTAGGGAAAGGATAGATCTGATGTTAAGCTTCATTCCTTACTGATGGGGGGTATGTTCCGTCCTCTGAAACGATAGTGCCTTATAACGAGCTTGTTCCAGCCAAAAAACTCTCGAGCTAAGCTTTACCTATAGTGCCCCTCTCCTGGTTACCTCTGATCTCGTTTGCTGTGTAGATACCAAGACGTGTCAAGCCAGCTCTCGGCCAAGTACTGTTAAAAAAAAAAAAAAAAAAAAAAAAAAATTCATTCTAAAACTTTTTTCACAGGTTTTCACTTACTTTTGTAATTCTTCTCTCGTTGGTCACTAAACTTTTACTCCCCCCCCCCCCTCTTGAGTGATCCCCCCCCCCTCCTACTTTCCTTATGAACTTGGTAATCTCATGTACCAAGGTTTAGGCCTTCCCTCTCTCTACCTTTTTTCCCTTTGTCTCTTGAGGTAATCTAAATACCTTTGTTGGTAATTTTTATTTTATTTTAGTCAAAAAAATAAAAAGGCTTCTATCGATTTTTTTGAGTTTGTATTGCGTTTTTTTTTGGTAGATATTTGCTATAAGTTGTTCCCGCCATGTCTGAAAAGAAAGGGACAACAGGTTTCAAGCAATGCGACCAGTCCAGTTCGGACACTCCATCTTGTGTCTACTGTCTGCGTGCTCCGCACCTCTTTATTCAACTACCATGTGAAATTTGTAAAGGGTTCATTTCTTGTACCTTAAACGAGAGAACAAACCGATTCTAAAAGGTCTTTTAACCACTCCCTTTCCAGAGGCTATTTCTGGGTTGGAGTGCTCACTTTCTCCCAAGAAAGATCTTAAAGAAGCATTCAGTTTTCTTCAACTCATTCTAGTGACATGTCTGAACCAAGGCCTAAATTGGCACCTATGATTTTGGCTACGGGGCCTGAACCTCCCTCCGTGGTGTCGTCCTCTGTTCCAAGACTTGTATCATCCAGTTTGGTGATGTCTTCAGTGACACTGCCTCCTCCACCAGTCACTGTACCAATTTTAATGTCCACTGCACTGACCATGACTTCAACTAGTGCTTCAGCCCCATCCTATTCGGCGCCAACAATAGTACATCCAACACTGGTCACCTCTCCCCTCCCTATACATCTTACTGGTCCTGAGACTACTGCCGATAGGAGAAAATGTACCTTTGACCCAATACTCCCTTACAGCAGATCCATTCTTTGGGCAACAATAAATCCCTTTCTTGGAACAGCCAAATTCTTTGTCTGGGATATCAGCCCGATCCTCCAGGAGCCTGCCAGAATTAGCATGTGGTGCGACTTGTGGATCAGCGGCTGATGGCCAGAGGGATTTCAACACCTTCCAGAACTCCCCTCCCAACCAGAGTTGGGAGTCTTTCTCCATGGTCGTCTGTATACTACTCCTTGTAGGTATTGAAGCACCCGGCACAGATGCCCATTTTGATTCCCACTTATTCGGTTCCACGAGTGGATCTCACCGTGCTTCTAGAGCAGACCCTTTGGTCCATCTATTCATTTGGAGCATAGCCATCCTTGGGATCATGACTCGACTGCCGGCACAGTGACCCCTAATATGGCGCCAATTTTTTTTCTGTGGCGCCATCTACTATGGTTCCAGGAGTCTTGACAGCACCAAGTCCTCTTGGGGCTCCTTCCTTGGGAGTTGGTTCATCAGAGCAGGGTGTGACCCTGGTTCCGAGGTTTTCCTTCTCTGTTCCGGGCTCCCATCCCTCTTCAGACGGGCCAGCTTTCCTGGAATCCCTATTTTTAGTAGCCATCACCTCAGCAAGACGCATATCCGAGCTGCAGACCTTGTGCAAACACCCTTACATGGTGTTTTATAAGGACAGAGTATCACTCCGGACTAACCCTTTCTGCCTGAAGTTAGTTCAGAATTGACAGTTAACCAGACAATTGACCTACCAGGCGCTTTTTCCAAACTTCTTAAATAATGGAGAATACTGGCTTCATTTGCTGGTTGTACATAAACTATTACGATTTTATCTGGACAGAACTAAATCCGTATATAAATCAGACTAGTTATTTGTTTCCTATTCTGGCCCTAAATTGGCAAACTCTTTTTCTAAAGTGACTTTTTTCTAAATTGACTTTATCCTAAGTGGTTGAGAAATTGTATATCCTTTGTCTACTAACGTAATAAAATTCATCTAACGAGCAAGGTAAAAAAATACTCAACCAGATTATTGGCGACTTGTGTTGCTTTTCATTCAAAGGCTTCAGTGGATGATATCTGTGCATCTACAGCTTGGGCTACCCCTCATGCCTATATCACTCATTATAAATTAGATTTGGTCTCCATGGGGGAGAGCATCCTTTGGTTCAGTGGTACTCTGGAACATCCTTCCATAGGGCCTCCCAGGACATAAAGTAGCTAGAGACAATGTCCAGTCAGTAAGGAATGAATGAAGATAAACATCCGCTAAAGAAGTTATGATGTTTTTCTGTTCCTATGTTGCAGTATCTTAGTGTGGGATTCCCCGCCTCAGGCGACCCGAACGTCTGCTGCTATGCAAAAGCTTAAGCCTGGCTGCTGCAGGTGCGTGGGACATCACAAGTAGGGCCATAAACCATGGACCTTAAATGTGACATCTGCACGCACAGATTCCAAAACTTTTCAACCACAGTAGACTGTCACATCGATCGCTTCGCTCTTTAAACTTGAAGACGTCTAAAGCCAAGTATCCCCTTGGGGATTTTGCCTATTTTTGCTTTAGCTTCTTTTGCTGTAATTTACCGTTAGCCATTGTTAGCTAAGAAGGGTAAATGCCAGTGCGGGTGCCAGATACTGCTTAAGGGTATGCACAACCACTGCATTTTCTGCCTAGGCCGAGAGCACAACCACACCGCTTGCTTGATTTTGTCAAACTTTTGTTCCCAAGACCCTCCGTAGCCATCTGGCCGCCCTTCATCTATACTTGAAAAAAAAAAAAAAAAAAACAGAGACTCAAACTAGTGCTCAGGAAGGATCCCGAATTGCCACTCTGATGGAACCACCAAGG
Organism: Protopterus annectens; assembly: GCF_019279795.1. Taxonomy (NCBI): domain Eukaryota; kingdom Metazoa; phylum Chordata; order Ceratodontiformes; family Protopteridae; genus Protopterus; species Protopterus annectens. The sequence continues at coordinate 846,696,681 of NC_056750.1, forward strand.
AAAAAGGCCAAGGTTTCCAAGCCTACCTACTTTGCCTCTATATCCCGCCAGCTGCAAATTTTAGGAGTTGAGGGACGTCCGATGGAAGTCTACTTCAGCTCCCCTTGAGAGAGCCAATTTGGAAGTAAGCCAGTGTGTCCACGGAGATGGCTCCAACTTTGGCCTCTACCGATGTCAAGGGGGCACCAGACCTCGGACGATTGACCTGGGTGCCACTACCTGAAGCCCCTGAACCCAGACCCTCTCTTAGAACTACGCCTTTAAAAAAAAAAACTGAAAACAAAACACCAAACTCAGTCTACTGAAGGAGTCCCAGACTGGCAATCTTTCACCAGCTCTTTGATGCAGGCCTTCATGGCCCTTAGGCTCCCACCCTCCTCCCCTTCACCATTCCAGTGCTCAGTCCTAGGCCTGCCTCTGCCACTTCTCTCCCTTTGCCTACTGCCCAGGAACCCTACTATTCATCCTCAGATGAGTCCATCTCCTATTCTTCTCAAATTGTCTCCCCACTAGAATATTATTCCATAGAAGGGGACTGTCCACCAGAGAATATCACCTTTTTTGGGAGACCATCGTAATGATGAAAGAATACTTTAAATGGGATACTTCCCAAATGACTGTCACACAAAGGAGATGCTTTGAATTACTCCCAAGTGGAATCTCCCTCGCCTTCAGCCATCCCACCAGTCATTCTTGCCTACCTTGATGCTTTCACTTCAGCATCAAAGAACCCAGACTCCACAACCACCGGCCCCTAAGAGACCTGACTGGTTATATAAAGTTCCAGATCAAACATTCCTAGTAAAACTACCCCTGGCAAATCCTGCTGCATCCCCTGACAAGCAATCTAGACAGATTCCTTCAGCATCTCTTCTGCCTACTGATAAGGATAGTAAAAACATGGACAGGATAGGAAAGAGAAGGTTTATACCTCCTCCACCCTAGCCTTCAGAGTGATCGGCTATCAAACCCATATGATAAAATGTGCCTTGGACCTAGTATCACAAGCCTGCACTCTCCTGTCATTCACCCCTAACTGCTTTATCAAAACTGAGAAAGCATCTAAACTGTCCCTGGCTTCAGGTAGACAGACATTCTATGAGATGCAGTTATGATGCAGCAGAGGCCTCTGCATGGTCTGCAGCTACTGCATCAGTACTCCACAGATATTCTTTGCTGCTACGCCGCCAAAAAATCCTAGACTCCCCTTTAGACCAAACCTAATCCTAGACGCCCCTTTTGACCACAACCTCCTGTTGGTAAACAGTCTGCAGACCTTTTCAAAAACCTGCAGGAGAAAAGTAGAGTGCTTCAAGACATCAAGCACTTTTGTCCCCCATCTCTAAATACTACAGAAGTTATCCTGTTAAGATGACCTTTGTCAGGAGGCCTCCCCTCTTCTGCTTACCCCTTCCTCTTCCAGGCATAGGAGAGGAACCAGGAGGCAAACCTCCTCCAGACCAGTTGTCTCACAACCCAGTCAAAGGCCACCTCCTGTCAGCCCGCCTCTCCCACTGACTCCCCCTTCCAATCACTTCAGACCTCTGGGTGCTGGCAGTAATACAAAATGGGTAATGTGAAGTTGTTCTATGTCGCCGTCCATTCTTTACTGATGGGTTTGGAGCCGATCCCTCGGCTCTGAGCCAGCACCTACTGCAAAGCTTGAGGATTTAAAGTAGCTCAAGGCCAAGTCCCTATCCCATGATGCACCCCGAGTTACCTTGGATCTAGTTTGCCACTGCAACTGATCGCAGGTTCCTGATAGCTCAGGCCAATAAAATTTTAAATACTTTCTGATTTCAAAAATTTAGTTTTTTCGCTGTAGTAGTTAGATATTTAGATAAGTTAAGCTCTTAAAGCTTTATCTACAAAGTTCCCTTTGCTGTGTGCTGTTTATTACCTATATATTTGGCCTCGTTTTCTTCTAGGCCTATTTAACAACTTTGACAAAATAAATTCTTTATTTGGTAACCCTTTGTCACATATATTGTTAAAATACTATTGTGTGATTACTTGAGTTAATTTACTTGTTAAAATTCTCTGTGTGCGCTTGTTAGGCTTAACTTTACACAGTGTGCATATAATTCGCCTATTTTTTATAAAGCTTATTAGTAGTTATAGTTGGCCTTAGTTTGAGGCTTGTATGTGTCTGCGCTGATGGCCTGTTTTTTTATTAGAAGGCTAATTGTTATTGCTGTTTGTTGGGTTTCTCTTTCCGTCATGGCTGATGACAAAGTAACACACCCTAAGTCAGGGTTTAAAAAATGCCCTAAATGTGGGCAGAAGATGTCTGTTACTGCTTGCCATGTGAATTGTCTACTGCTTGGGTGCTTTGCACCTAAAAGAAACATGCTCTATATGCCATTCTTTTTCCTCTAGAGTTCTCCAAGACTTCTGTGGATACAAAGAAATCAAAATTCTGTAACTGTTTACTATCATTTGCGAACGTCATTTCCAAATATTGTCCGAAATCAAAACACCGAGCAACCGAATTATCGAACTGAGCACAGCAATGTCAAATATAGACTTTGCTGAAATGCTCACATCTGCCCACAACTAACACTAACGTTTGCAAGGGGGCAAGTCCCCCTGCACCCCCCTTGTGGGGGGCTGTGCCCCCTACCCCCCTACTTGTATATACAAACTCCAAGATCGCACTACAGTGAGGATAAGGGTACATTTCCCGATTCCCCACTATAGTAAGATCTGCACCGCAGTGTTGAAGCTGACAATAGTGGCTGTTAGCTCATGTCACCTTCGACGTTGTGGTGCTCGAACTCTCAGTTCGAGAAAATTATTTTTGCACATATTCGATAGTCTAAATGACCGTCGAATATGTGATAGTAAACTCTGTAACATCGGCTCCACAGGTCTCTGAGCCGGTCCCCAGTTTTGGAACCGGTATCTGAAATGCCTAAATCACCACTACTGCAGTCGGTACCATCAGTCCGATCATCCCGATCTTCTGTTAGCCTTTCTGATTTGGATGTGTATCAGGTGGTGCAGAAGCTTCTACAGGCACCGGCCTTTGCCAAATTATCGGCTCCAGCCCAAGCGGCTTTGGAGCAGAAGACCTGTTTACCAGCTATATCTCTCCCTTCCCTGGGCCATACCGGAGGTGGAAGAGATATAGCTGGTAAATGGGTATATCCCTTCCTCCTCTGGGCCATACCGGTCCTTCGGAGCCGGAGGGGTCAGACTTGCTGATTTGTGGAGCCTTTTGAGCAGATGCCTGCTCCAGTGTCTTCGGCGCCGATCGAGGACTTTAGGAGCAGACGCTCTCTGGTTGGGTTCAGGGGGGATAGTCTAACTGACTTGTCTGTTCAAACTCTGCCTCTCGGGGCTTCGGCTCTGATGAGCTTGGCTCCTACCTCAGGCTCTGAGCCCACTGTCCCGGTGCCAGGGGCATCGACTGTTTCCTTGGATCCGTTGGATGTCCTTCAAGGATGCATCTGCAGTCATAACATATGGGTTGTCCTGCCTCAGGCAGCCCCTCGGTCGGCCGGATTCCAAAGTCTGGGTCTGGCCTCGGCTGATGTCGCACTTCACCCGACGTCATAGCTCCTGGGGTATAAAGGCATCAGCCGACGCCGTTTTCCTCAGTCTTTCTTGCCGCGCGGTGCCCGAAGCAGAAGCTGTTCACAAGTGCCGGTCGGTCAGATCCAGAGATTTCAGCTACCGAAGACTTCTAAAAAAGCTAAGTACCCCGTTGGGGACTTTTTCTTGCCTCAGCCGATGTCAGACAAAGTAAATAATTGTTTAACTTGTGGGAAACAAATAGCTCATAAGGATTTCCACTCTTACTGCCTTCCTTGCTTAGGCCCAGACCACGACGTATCAGCTTGTTTAGCCTGTGCTTCCTTCAACCGACTGACACTTAGACGTCGGTCGGAGTTTGCAGAAAAGTTTTTTGGTCCCGCTTTTGCATATAAAATGCCGTCAGAGACTCCGACTACACATTTAGCAAAAAAACGCAAGGAAAAGGACAGACACTCGCGGCCCGCGGTTTCGGCTGAAACCACGGTTAGGCCTACCGCGAGTGTCTCTGTTTCGGCTGAAAGAGTCCTCTGTTCTTCCTTCGGCCGCAAGCATGCCTCCGACAACCGAGGCCACAGAGGCCCCGGCTGAGTTGGCTACAGAAATTCCTACTGAAGAAGCAGGCACACAAGAATTGTCCGACACCATTCCGTTGGACATCTGTACTCCTGCACGTGGGGCAGCTAGACCCCCTGCTTCTATGTCTATTAAGGCCTTCTCCAGGGCTAAAGCAGCTAAACTTTCCAAGGCCTTACCTACAAAAGCTCCCCCTCACAGACCTTCCTCAAGTTCTCAGATTCTCAGCCTTGCTGAGGACCTTATTTCTTTGATCAGGGGATCCCAACCTCACCCAGACAGGGCCTCACAACCCCCTCCTGAAAAAAGGCCTAGGACTGAACCCCCTGAAACTCTCTCCTCTGACTATTCCTCGGATGGATCAGATTTATCAGACCATCAGGAAGGACCATACTCTCCTTATGAGGATTCGGATGCAGAAGACTCCATTCCTTCTGCCTCCCCCCCCCCCAGAAGAATTTTCATTTGGGGAAACTCTACATTCAATGAGGGAACACTTCCAATGGCAGGGTCAGGATTTTTCTGATTCTAGGAAAAGGCTAAGGACTTTTTTACACTTACCACAGCATAGGCCTTTAGCCGTACCACCTGTACCACCTGTACTATCAGTTGTTGATGATGCATACAATGATGCCAGTTCAGCCCCTGATTCTCTTCCCCCAGCCCCTGCCAAACCTGACCGATATTACAGGGTCCCGGATTCTCACTTCCACTTGTATAAGGCCCACGCTGCAGACCCAGAAACCATTTCTCAGGGCTCTAAGGGTGTTGCAGCTGCCTCTGCCAAAAACCCCCTACCCTCTGAAAGAGAATCAAGAGCATTAGAGAGATGGGGTAAAAAGGTTTATACATCTGCTACTCTTTCTGCCAGGGTTTTAAACTGTCAATTTCACATGATACAGTACCAGGAATTTTTGTTAGATCAGCTGAATAAAAAGCTTTCCTCTCCTGAACCTTTAGACCGTAAGTCCCTTCAGGAGTTGGTACACAACTCTCAGCAGGTCAGTAATCATTTCTTAAAATGTGGCTATGATGCACTGGAGACTTCATTTAGATCAGCTATGACTGGAGCAGTGATTCGAAGGCATTTCTGGCTAAAAGAGCAATCCTTGCCAGACCATGTTAAGTCTAAACTCCTAGATGCCCCTATGGAGAAACAAAGTTTATTTGGCTCCCCTGCACAGGAGGTTCTAAAGAAAGTGGAAGAAAAAGCAAAATCTGTGCAAACAGTCAAGGATTTTCTGCAGGTCCAACTTCCGAGGTTCAGCAGAAATTGGCCTTCAAAGAATTGGTCCTTTCCAGACACCTCCAGAGCACAGAGAGGCAGAAATAGACGCCCAAGAGGCAGAGGTCAATCAAGGGGTGCCTACAGGGGACGTCAGTGGCAACCTGACATCCAGAGGAGTGCCGCCACAGCTGCGACTGCAACCACTTCCACAGGACAGACACAATGACTTGGCTCTGATTCCGCCTACCAGGGAACAACTGGAAGCCTACCAGGGAACAACTGGAAGCACCCTTGGGCGGAAAGTTAGCTTTATTTTCAAAAAACTGGCATTGCATTACAGGAGACAAATGGACTTTGCTAACAATAGACAAAGGCTACAGGTTTCACTTCCACACTTTACCAAAAAAGAGAGGAATGCCAAACCTTCCACCAAGCCAGAAGTCAGGGGCTTTAAAACAAATCATCAACTTACTAAGGATGAGAGCAATAGAAAAGGTACCATCTATGGAACAAGGCCAAGGATTTTACTCCAGACTATTCCTTGTACCAAGAAAAGAAACTCAACGGAGGCCTACTCTCGACTTGTCCGCACTGAACACATATCTCATTGTACCAAAATTCAAGATGCTGACCCTACAGCAACTTCTTCCCATGTTGGGCAAGGAGTCTTGGCTGGTGACTCTAGATCTCAAGGAGGCATACCTGCACGTCCCTATACGACCAGATTGCAGAAGACACCTCAGATTTCTTGCAGGATCAGAGCATTATCAATTCTCAGCATTGCCCTTTGGCTTATCTACTGCGCCCAGAGTATTCACGAAATGCCTGGCATCAGTAATTGCACATTGCAGGCTTCAGGGAATTCACATCTACCCCATACCTGGACGACTGCCTAATACAAGCGGACAACAAGACAAAAATAATAAAGGATTTGGCCTATGTTATACAACTGCTGCAAGCCTTGGGATACACAGTCAACATACAGAAGTCAAGACTAGTGCCATCCCAAAGGATAACATTTTTGGGTGCAGAACTGGACACAATAACTCAGATGGCTTTTCTCACAGGAGAAAAACAAAAGCAACTTCCAGTCTACTTCATGGCATTGACAAGACAAACTCCGCTTACTGTAAGGAAAGTCCTGCAGGCACTGGGTTACATGGCATCCTGCATAATCTTGATCCCACATGCCAGACTGCATATGAGAAAATTACAATGGTACCTAAGGAATGTATGGTCTCAACACAGACAGTCTAGAAACCATGATACCAATCATTCCATGCCTGAAAAAAGAATTCCTGTGGTGGGCTCAGGCCTGCCAGACCAACAGAGGGTTGCCTTTCCACAAACCACAACCAAGGCAGACCATCACCATGGACGCCTCAGACCTAGGCTGGGGCGCACACATGGAAGACAAGTGTATCCAAGGCCTATGGTCCCAAGACCAGCTGAATCTACACATAAATCTAAAGGAGATGCTGGCAGTGAAGTATGCAATCTCGAGGCATTTAAATCATTCCTCCAGCAAGGACACCTGCTGATAAGGACGGACAATACCACAGTCATGTGGTACATCAACAAACAGGGAGGCACGCATTCCTACCCTCTATGCTGGATGGCAATGGATCTGTGGAACCTAGGCCTGAATCTCAACATTCAACTGCAGGCCAGATTCGTACCAGGAAAAGAGAATTCACTAGCAGACAAATTAAGCAGAACTACCACGGATGCTCATGAATGGATGCTGCATCCAGACATCTTCAAAACCATAACAAAGAAATGGGGAATGCCAGAGATAGACCTGTTCGCCTCCCCACTCAACCACCAACTGAAGAAATTCTGCTCAAGAGAATACCACCCACAAGCCTGGAGGGTGGACTCCCTTTCTTTCAGCTGGAAGGCCCTGACAGTTTATGCCTTTCCACCTCTCCCATTGATGTACAAAGTTCTACTGAAGATCAGGGAGGAACAGCCAAAGGTAATTCTGATAGCTCCAGACTGGCCAAGGCAGCATTGGTACCCGCTACTGAGAAAGCATGTCTCAGACGAACTCATGGCCTCTACCTCTATGGCCTTTACTTCTAACACAGAACAACTACAAGACCCTGCATCCAAACTTGAAAACGCTGCAGCTAACTGCCTGGAAAATTGCATAAAACAAAACCAACCTGTTTTATCTCAGAGGGTCAAGGACATTATCCTGGAGGCTCGCAGACCCTCCACAAGGAAAACATACTCAGCCAAATGGAAGAGATTCCTCATTTGGAGTGCATCAAAGGGAACAGATGTCACACTTGCAAACCTAGCACACATCCTAGAATACTTAGCAGAACTGTTCCACAATGGCCTGTCCTATTCTTCCATTAAGATTCATGCTTCAGCAGTTTCAGCAGAGTACAACATGGATCCTCCTGTCTTCTCTCAACCTCTCCTCAGACAATTTCTAAGAGGGATCAAAAATGTAAAACCTCCAAGGAAACCACCTCTGCCTGCATGGGATCTCAATTTTGTGCTGGAAAAATTAACACTTCCCCCTTTTGAACCAGCAGCATCAGCAGACTTAGTTCTTATCTTGGAAAACTGCCTTCCTTCTAGCAATCACTTCAGCAAGAAGGGTATCAGAGTTACAGGCATTAATGGCAGTGCAGCCTTTCCTTATCTTTCACCAGGATAGAGTGTCTCTGAGAACCAATCCTACTTTCATGCCAAAGGTGGTATCCTTGAACCAAGCTATTCATTTACCTACGTTCTTCCCTAACCCACAGAACAGGGGGGAAAAACTACTACACACCTTGGATGTACATAGACAACTGCGCTACTATCTGGACAGAACTAAGACCAGCAGAAAAACTGACCAGCTTCTGGTAGCATATGCAACAGGAGTGCAAGGAAAAGCAATTTCCAAACAGACAATTTCAAAATGGATAGGGAATTGCATTCGATTCTGTTACTGTTTTCATGGAAAGACAACTCCTGAAAATATCAGGCCTCACTCCACAAGAGCTACAGCCACCACTACAGCTTTCCTACGAGGAGTGGCTACCAAAGACATTTTAGAAGCTGCTACTTGGAGCTCCGTGCATACATTTGCCAAACATTACAATCTTCCTTTATACTTCAGATCCCGAGCAAGCTTTGCAACTGCAGTTTTACAAGGGATCTTAACTACACCATCTTTATCTTGGTGCCTCCTCCCCCAGTTTGGCTATGGTATTCTACCCATATGTTATGACTGCAGATGCATCCTTGAAGGACATAGTACAGTTTTGTACCTACCATAAATGTAGATGTCCGATAGGTATGCATCTGCAGTCAGGATTACCCACCCTCCTTCCCCTCTGTGGTATTCCTAGGGTACTTACCCCTCTCTTAGCTTGCTGGGGGAATCTATTATGGTGTATTTGTTTGTATGTATATATGTATATATACTTTTTGCTTTCTACTGTTTGAAATTTCTACTTTTATCCAAATTTTGCCTTCCTAGAGGGCACCTGGCATCTGGGGCAAGAAACACTGAGGAAAATGGCGTCTGCTGATGCCTTTATACCCCAGGAGCTATGACGTCGGGTGAAGTTCGACATCAGCCGAGGCCAGACCCAGACTTTGGAATCCGGCCGACTGAGGGGCTGCCTGAGGCAGGACAACCCATATGTTATGACTGCAGATGCATACCTATCGGACATCTACATTTATGGTAGGTACAAAACTGTACTTTCCTTCGCATCGGAGCAGGGGTGCCTTCGAAGCCATGAGGAGAGTTATGTCTCCCAAGACATTCTCAGCTTCTGGTCTGGCTTCATTCCCTAAAGCGCTTGTGTCTGTTTCTGCCTCACAGATTCTTGCAAAGCACAGAGACCCAGAGCCTCAGGAAACCCCATTGGGTGGCCCATGCTCTTCTGAGACCTCCCCAGAAGCTTCCACTGATGAGGTTCCCAAGAAGAGATTGTTTAAGAGAAAACACTGGACTCCCCTCAGGAGTTAACATCTGACACTGACTTGGATGAATCCGAAGGGTCTTCACGGTCCCCCTCTGAGGATCTCATTTGCCGAGATACTGGAAATCCTTGGGCATAGGGGTGACTGGCAGTCCACCAACCCTACTGAGGACTAGTCTGTCCTGAAGACTTTTGGGTCTCTGCCCTTCGATGAGCTTATGCAGCTGATCTCACGAAGGGCATGGGAGTCTCTGGATACTCTGGAGCCTGTCCCTAGGAGGCCTAATAAGTTAATATCTGCCCTCCCTAGATAAATCCTTCCTGACCAGAGGTGTGCCAGTTGATGCCATCGTGGTGGCGACAGCCACCAAAAAGGAAATGTCTTGAAACTTCCCCAACTGTCCATCCTCCTAAGACTCCAGGATAATGGGAAGTGCACGTTTTAGTTCAGTGACTTTTGCACTTTGTTCCCTTAACTATTTAACCCATTTTATGAGACTTCAAAGAAATCTCCTTAAAGAGCTGGGAGATGCTCTTCAGGGTCCAGTAGCTTGCAGGAGCTACAGACAGAGTTGCCAGCCAGCTTGCTACCCTCAATTCCATAGTGAACTCGTCCATGCGCCTCATATCCTATGCAGCTGATGGAACGAGTAGGTCAAGCGGGTACAGGAATTGCTGTTAGTCACTCCTGGATGCACTTGTTTTCCTTTGCAGAGCCATTCAAGTCATCCTTCGTGAATACCCCCTTTGATGGCTTGTCCCTTTTCGGGCCCATAGTCAAGGAAACTTTAACCAGGTGTGAGCAGGATGGAGACTGTCTGCCGTCGCGGTCTGTGTTCCACCCCTACCAGACCCTACCCCAAGGGACAAGGGGAGGGAAAATGTGGTTCTGAAAAGCCCAAAGAGCCTTTCAGGACACACGTGGTGAACCCCCCTCCAGGGGCAGAGGAGGGGGCAATAATGGAAGATGCTACCCTTGTGGCAGCGGGGGGTCCACAACACCAGGGTGACAGAGATCATTTCTTTGGGAAGCCCTACCAGTGCTCCTGAAAGGAGGCCCGACTGGCCTGCTCTGGAGGCAGTCGGGAGTTTGCTTATCTTTGTACCCAAATGCCTGGCTCAAAATAAACGACAACTGGGTACAAAGCATCATTTCCAGAGGAAATTTCATCCCATTCGCCACACTCCCTCCACTGACCAGGAAAATCCTGAACATTTCACACAGTTACAGGGAACAAGCAACAGCAGAGGTCCAGACGTTGCTAAGAAAGTCATCCAACCAGCCCCTGCAGACCAGACCGGATCCGAAACTTACTTGAGAGTCTTTTTTTTAGTTTCAAAAAAGACAGGGAACTGGGAGACCTATATTGGACCTCAGCAGATTAAACAAATCAGTAAAGAAAAGTTTTGGATGGTCACGTTCAGTCGATACTTCCCTTCTTGGGGAGAGACAATTGGATGTGCTCGATAGATCTCCAGGATGCGTACTACCACATTAAAAATAGCCAGGCCATCCAGGGATCTGCACTTCCGACTGGGAGCCAGTCATTACCAGTTTCGAGCCCTGCTCTTTGGTCTTACTACAGCCCACAGTGTGTTCAAATGCATGGCGGTGGTCACTGCTTACCTGAGACGTTTAGGATTCCAGGTGTTTACGATTGGCTCCTTAACGCCACCACCAGGCATCAACACATTCAGGCCAGGGAGCCCACTCTGTCACTCTGCAAATCAGCTGGGCATTATAATAAACTCAGAAAAATCTGCCTTGTCGCTATTGCAGCAATATAGTCTTTATCTGAGCAGAACTGGACACCACCACCACACTAAGACTTCCAGTAGAAAGAGTCTTACTTCTCTGTCAGTTCCAAGCCTCCCTCTCCGTTGTCAGCTCTGCTGAGATTGGATCCTACATCTGTCTCGGAGCTGATTGCTCTGGAGCCGGGGGCTACTTCCGGTTTCTCTGAACTGGTGGTGTCCTCAGAACCAGGGAGATCTGCCTTGGAGATGAGCGTGCTGTCTAGACCTTCATCTCCGCACAAGGGTGTCTGTGCTCTTTCCCCCTCAAGCTCCGACCTCTGTCTCACCGCCATCTCTCTCCCTTGACAGCAGAGTCCCACAGCCTTCTCAGACCTCCCCAGAATAACCTTCTGAGGAGCTTCCTTGGAAGAAAACTTGCAAGAGGAAGCACGTAAACTCCCCTGATGAGTCCATCACGTCTGACACTGACCTCGATGTGACTGGTCCCCTAGGTCGATGTCCTTCAAGAATGCAACTGCAGTCATAACATATGGGTTGTCCTGCCTCAGGCAGCCCTCGGTCGGCCGAATTCCAAAGTCTGGGTCTGGCGTCGGCTGGTGTCGCCTCCTCTCCGACGTCACCACGGCTGGAGTATAAAGGCATCGGCCGACGCCATCTTCAGTCTTTCTTGCCGTGCGGTGCCCGAAGCAGTTCCCAAGTGCCGGTCCGTCAGCTCCTGTGTTTTCAGTACCGAAGTCATCTAAAAGCGAAGTACCCCATTGGGGAACATTTATTCTTGCCTCAGCCGATGTCAGAACAAATTGAGAAAGTTAATTGTTTGTCTTGTGGTAAACAAATACCTTATAAGGACTTCCACTCTCTCTGCCTTCCTTGCCTGGGCCCAGACCACGATGTCTTGGCCTGTGCTGCCTGTGCCTGCTTTAATAAGCGCACTCTCAGGCGCCGGGCAGAATTCGCCGAGGACTTTTTCGGTGAATCCTTTGCGTATATCATGCCGTCGGATCAACCGACTACCCAATCTGCTAAAAAACGCAAGGACCGGGACCGACATTCTCAGCCCGCGTCCACTACCGATGCTACTCCCAAACCCTCTGCTAGTGCTCCGGTTCCTTCGGAAGTGGTAAATCTACCACTCCAGGCCGACGACACAGCGTTATCACAACCTTCGGTCTCGGAGATCTCTCCGGTTTCCGGAGGAAAATCAACAACTGGCACCGAAGTTCTGGATCTACCAGACACCATTTCTGTGGACAAGGTTATGCCTGCACATGGGGCTGCTAGGCCTCCTGTATCCATGTCCATCAAGGCCTTTGCACGTGCTAAGGCCGCCAGTCAGGCCAAGGCCCATCCTAGACCTACTGCCCAGGCCCCTTATTCTGATAAGCAAATCATGTCTCTGGCTGCTGATCTTATTTATCAGGGGGTCTCAGCTTCATCCGGAGAGGGGTTCCCAGCCACCTGCAGAGAAAAGGCCCAGAACTGAGCAGGACGACGACCTCTCTTCGGATGAAGCCTCTGGGGATTCTGAACATTCTGATACCCATGAAGAATCCTTCCAGGCCTACGAGGACTCTGATGCTGAGGAATCAATTCCCTCTGCCTCCCCTCCAGAGGATTTCTCATTTGGTGAAGTCCTGCATTCCATGAGGGAACATTTTCAATGGCAGGGTCAGGAAGTCTCTGACTCCAGGAAAAGGCTTCGTACCTTCCTCAAGCTTCCCCAGCACAGGCCTTTAGCTATTCCACCTGTTTTGGATGTTTTCTCTGATGTTTTCTCTGACTCCAGTGCCAACCCTGATTCTCTTCCTCTGGCTCCTGTCAAGCCGGACAGATATTATAGGGTCCCTGACACCCACAAGCACCTTTTTAAGGCCGACTCTGTGGATCTAGAAACTATTTCACAGGGCCCCAAGGGAGTGGCTGCCTCCTCTGCCAAAAACCCACTGCCAGCAGACAGGGAAGCAAGGCCCTGGAGAGATGGGGTAAAAAAGTATATACTTCTACTACCCTGGCCATGAGGTCTCTAAATTGCCTTTTTCACATGTTTCAGTACCAGGATTTTCTCCTGGATGATTTACAGAAAAAGTTAGCCTCTCCTGAGCCTATCGGTAAAAAGGCATTGCAGGATCATATACATAACACTCAGCAGGTTAATAACCATTTTCTTCAGTGTGGTTATGATGCACTGGAAGCTTAATGTAGGGCAGCTGTGACTGGGGCTGTGATACGTAGACATGCTTGGTTAAAGGATCAGTCTTTGTCTGACCATGTTAAAGTAAAGTTACTTGATGCACCTTTGGAAAAACAGAAGCTTTTTGGTGCTAATGCACAAGATGTGTTGAAGTCCATTGAGGAAAAAGCTAAATCAGTACAGACAGTCAAGGATTTCCTTCAGGTTCAGCCACCCAGATTCAGCAGAAACTGGCCCTCAAAGAATTGGTCCTTCCCCGGCTCAGATAAGTTTCGAAGGGGAAAAAGCAGACGTGCCCGAGGTAGAGGGCAATACCGAGGATCTTACAGGGGACGCCAATGGCAACCTCCAAATCAAAGAAGTGGTACAGACAGTTCATCTGCACCACAAGGACAATCGCAATGACTTGACTTTCATTCCGCCTACAAAGGTTCAAAGAGAAGCACCCTTGGGCGGAAAATTATCCTTATTCTCACAAAACTGGCATATTTTAACCATGGGCAACTGGATTCTGGATTTGGTAGACAAAGGTTACAGATTCCACTTCCACACATTACCAATAAGACAAGGCATGCCAAACCTGCCACATCAACAAAGGGCAGAGGCACTCTCTCAAGTTTCCAAGCTGTTAAGCATAAAAGCAATAGAAAGGGTTCCTCCTCAGGAGCAAGGCCAGGGATTTTATTCAAGGCTGTTCCTTGTTCCAAGAAAAGAAAACAAATGACCCATACTGGACTTGTCAACTCTAAACACTTTTCTCATGGTGCCAAAGTTCAAAATTTTGCCTACAACTGTGGTTCCTACTGATTTATCAGACACCATCCCTTTGGATATCTCTACCCCAGCACGTGGTGCTGCTAGGCCTCCTGCAGCCATGTCTGTTAAGGCCTTTGCCAGGGCTAAAGCAGCCAAATCAGCTAAATCAGTGCCTGTTAAACCACCCTCTCTCAGGCCCACTTCTAGTTCACAAATGCTTACTCTGGCAGAAGATTTAATATCCTTAATTAGGGGATCCCAATCTCACCCAGACAGGGCCTCTCAGCCCCCAGAAAAGAGACCTAGAGCAGAGCCCCCCGAGCCTGTGTCCTCTGATTCTGCGGATGACTCAGACATTACAGACCAGCCAGAGGCTCCTTTATCCAATTATGAAGATTCAGATGCTGAAGAATCCATTCCAGCTGCCTCTCCACCAGAGGAATTCTCCTTTGGGGAAACCTTACATGCCATGAGAGAACAATTCCAATGGCAGGGACAAGATTTCTCAGATTCAAGAAAAAGGCTTAGGACTTTTCTGCACTTACCACAACATAGGCCCTTAGCTATACCTCCTGTCCTGTCTGTTGTGGACGATGCATTTAATGATGTCTGCACTGCACCTGATTCTTTACCTCCAGCACCTGCCAAACCAGATAGATTTTACAGGGTGCCAGACACTCATCACCACCTTTACAAAGCCCCACTTGCAGACCCCGAAACTATATCCCAGGGGCCTAAGGCAGTAGCCTCGACCACAGCAAAAAACCCTATTCCCGCTGAAAGGGAATCCAGGTCCTTAGAGAGATGGGGGAAAAAAGTCTACACCTCTGCTACTCTCTCAGCTAGAGCTTTAAACTGCCAGTTTCACATGATCCAATACCAAGAGTTTATGCTTGATCAGTTAATTAAAAAGCTGTCCTCTGATGAATCTTTAGATAAGAAATATGTATTAGAAATGGTGAATAACATCCAACAGGTTAGTAACCATTCTTTAAAATGTGGCTATGATGCACTGGAGGCTTCATTTAGATCAGCCATGACTGGCACAGTGATAAGAAGGCATGCATGGTTGAAAGAACAGGTCTTACCGGATCATGTTAAAGCTAAGCTATTGGATGCTCCTATGGATAAGGCCAGTCTATTTGGGGAACCTGCCCAGCAGGTAATGAAGACAATGGAAGAGAAGGCAAAATCTGTGCAAACAGTTAAAGATTTCCTACAGGTTCAGCCACCAAGGTTTAGCAGGAACTGGCCTGCCAAAAATTGGTCCTTTCCTGACTCCACAAGATCACAAAGGGGCAGGAACAGACGCTCTAGGGGCAGAAATCAATCCAGAGGAGGTGCCTACAGAGGACGACAGTGGCAAGGCAATAACCGAGGCACAGACACAACCACTGCCACTGCAACAGGACAATCACAGTGACTTGGCTCTGACTCCGCCTACCAGGGAGCAAATAGCAGCACCACTAGGCGGAAAGTTAGCCTTATTCTCGAAAAATTGGCACTATATCACAAAAGACAAGTGGATTTTGCAAACCATAGACCAAGGCTACCGGTTCCACTTCCACACTTTACCAGTAAAAAGAGGAATGCCAAACCTGCCCCCAAATCAAAAAATAGAAGCCCTGCACCAGATAGCGGAATTAATAAAGATGAGAGCTGTGGAAAGAGTACCTCTAACAGAACAGGGCAAAGGATTCTACTCCAGACTCTTCCTAGTACCAAGAAAAGAGAAAAGCTGGAGACCTATTCTCGACCTGTCCATCTTAAACACATACATCATTGTCCCAAAATTCAAAATGCTGACCCTACAGCAACTTCTTCCCATGCTGGGCAAGGAGTGTTGGCTGGTAACTCTAGATCTCAAGGAGGCATACCTGCACGTCCCCATTCGACCAAATTGCAGAAGATACCTCAGATTTCTTGCAGGATCAGAGCATTATCAATTCTCAGCATTGCCCTTTGGCTTATCTACTGCCCAGAGTATTCACAAAATGCCTGGCATCAGTAATCGCTCACTGCAGAGTACAGGGAATCCAAATTTATCCATACCTGGACGACTGCCTGTTACAAGCGGACAACAGATTTACAAAGGGTCATTTACTTGCTACAAGCCCTGGGATACACAGTCAATTTACAAAAGTCAAGGCTGATACCATCCCAGACAAGAACTTTCTTGGGCGCAGAATTGGACACAGTCAAACAGATGGCATTCCTAACTGCAGAAAAACAAAAAGAGCTCCCTCTTTACTTCTTGGCATTAACAAAGCAGAACAAACTAACAGCAAGAAAAGTTCTGCAGGCCTTGGGCTTCATGGCATCATGCATAATCTTGGTCCCACATGCCAGACTGCATATGAGAAAGTTACAGTGGTACCTAAAGAATTTATGGTCTCAACACAGGCACAGCTTAGAAACAGAAATACCACTAATCCCATGCTTAAAACAGGAGTTCCTATGGTGGGCTCGGGCATGCCAGTCAAACCCAGGCTTGCCCTTCCACAACTTCGAGCAAACCAAACCATCACAACGACGCCTCAGACCTAGGATGGGGGCACACATGCTGGACAAATGCGTACAAGGACTGTGGACTCAGGACCAGCTGCACCTGCACATAAACCAAAAAGAAATGCTGGCAGTAAAACTGGCAATCCTAAAATTCAGACCATTCCTCAAAGAAGGCCATTTGATGATAAGGACAGACAACACCACAGTCATGTGGTACATCAACAAACAGGGAGGCACTCATTCTTACCCCCTATGCAGAATGACTTTGGACCTTTGGAATCTGGCTCTCAGCTACAACATCCAGTTACAGGCAATATTTGTACCGGGAAAAGAACACCCTAGCAGACATTTTAAGCAGAACCACCTCGGATGCTCACGAATGGATACTACACCCGGACATCTTCAAGGCCATCACAAAGAGATTGGGAATGCCACAAATAGATCTATTCGCTTCCCCACAAAATCACCAGCTCAAAAAATTCTGCACAAGGACATTCCACCCACTTGCATGGAAGGTGGACTCTCTATCCTTCAGCTGGAAAGGCCTGACAGCATATGCATTTCCACCTCTTCCCTTGATGCACAAGGTACTACTGAAAATCAGAGGAACGTCCAAGGATAATTCTGATAGCACCGAACTGGCCAAGACAACACTGGTACCCATTGCTGAGGAGCATGTCTCGGGAGAAAATGTGGTCAATACCCCTGATGCCTCTGTTAACTCAGAACAACTACAACATCATACATCCAAACCTAAAAACCTTGCAACTGACTGCCTGGAACATCACATAGCAGTAACGAACCCAGACCTTTCACAAAGGGTTAAAGACATTATCCTTGAAGCCCGCAGACCTTCAACAAGAAGGAACTATGCAGGAAAATGGAAAAGGTTCGTCATTTGGAGTACCGAAAGAGGAAAAGATGTGTCGAACATAGATATTGCTAACATTTTGGAGTACTTGGCAGAGCTTCTACATACAGGCCTGTCCTATTCCTCCATCAAGATACATGCATCAGCTATTTCAGCAGAATACAGCTTTGATCCTCCTGTCTATTCACACCCTCTACTCAGGCAGTTCCTCAGAGGGATCAAGAATGTAAAACCTCCTAGGAAACCACCATTACTAGCATGGGACTTGAATTTTGTACTAGAAAAGTTGACACTCCCTCCGTTTGAACCAGCAGCAACAGCAGATCTACAACACCTGTCATGGAAAACTGCTTTCCTACTGGCTATTACTTCAGCAAGGAGGGTTTCAGAACTACAGGCCTTAATGGCAGTGCAACCCTTCCTAATCTTCCATCAAGATAGGGTGTCCATGAGAACTAATCCTACATTTATGCCCAAGGTGGTATCCAGAGTGTCTTTAAACCAGGCAATCCACCTACCTACCTTCTTTCCAAATCCACAAAACAGAGGTGAAAGAATAATGCATACCTTGGATGTACATAGACAGTTACGCTACTACCTGGACAGAACCAAAGGTAACAGAAAAACTGACCAGCTCTTTGTAGTCTATGCAACAGGAAGGGAAGGAAAAGCAATTTCCAAACAGACAATCTCCAAATGGATAGGAAATTGCATAAGATTGTTACTCCTACCATGGAAAACCAATTCCACAGAACATAAGACCTCACTCAACAAGGGCTACAGCCACTACCACAGCTTTCTTAAGAGGAGTGGCAACCAAGGACATTATTGAGGTGGCTACTTGGACCTCCGTGCATACATTTGCCAAGCATTATAATTTACCTCTATATTCTAGATCCCGAGCAGGGTTTGCCACTGCTGTACTGCAAGGGATCCTGACTACACCATAACTTTTATTCCTCCTCCCCTAGTTTGGCTATGGTATTCTACCCATTTGTTATAACTGCAGATGCATCCATGAAGGACATAGTACAGTTTTGTACCTACCATAAATGTAGATGTCCGAACTGGATAGCATCTGCAGTCAGGATTACCCTCCCTCCTTCCCCTCTGTGGTACTCCTAGGGTATTTACCCTCCTAATAGCTAGCTGGGGGGGGGGGGGAGTCTCTTATGGTATATTTGTTTGTATATATGTACATACATGTTTATTTTTTGTTTGCCTTCTACTATTTTGGAAACATTGGCATCTATCCAAAATTTAGCTTTCCAAGAGGGCAATTGGCATCTGGGGCAAGAAACACTGAGGAAAATGGCGTCGGCTGATGCCTTTATACCCGAAGACCAGCAGAGATGATGTCGGGTGAAGTGCGACATCAGCCGAAGCCGGACCCGGACTTTGGAATCCGGCCGACCGAGGGGCTGCCTGACGACAGGACAACCCATTTGTTATGACTGCAGATGCTATCCAGTTCGGACATCTACATTTATGGTAGGTACAAAACTGTACTTTTTGTACCTACAATAAATGTAGATGTTGGAGTATACACCCTGCTGCAGTCCAGGTTACCCTCCCTCCATCCATCCCCTCTGATCTAACTGGCTAAATCTCTACAATACCTTCCTGATGTATTTGCTTATAGCTGGAGGGATTTTGTGTTTGTGCTAAAATTTCTTAAATTGGTACTAATTACTGACAACTTTTTTGGGGGCACCTGACATCTGGGGCAAGAAAAACTGAAGAAAATGGCGGATGCATTATATATACCCCTGGCGCACTGACGTCAGGGAAGGAGCAACAGCAACCAACGCTGGACCAAGACTTTGGAATTCCGGCCGACTGCAGGGACTGCCTAATGACAGGATAAACCAAGTGTGACTGCAGCAGGGTGTACACTCTAACATCTACATTTATGGTAGGTACAAAACTGTACTTTACGATTCTACTTACACAGGACAAAACAAATACGGAAAGCTGACCAATTGTGTCTTTTTCAGAAAGTAGAAACCCATTTCCAAGGTTACAATCTCCAGATGGATTTAAAGTTGTATTTCCTTTATTTACTCCTCTGTGGGCAAAGATCTACCATTCCCAGTCAAGGCTCACTCTACCAGGGCTGTTTCTGCGTCAATAGCTTACCATGCCAGACTTTCTTTGGATGATATTTGTGCTGCAGCCCACGTGGGTTTCCCCACACACCTTTATTACTCATTACAAACTGGACGTGGCTTCTAGGGGCCGGGCTTCCTTTGGTTCCACAGTCCTCTGGAGTATTTTCCTTTGAGCCTCCCAGGATAGAGGTGCTAGGGACGCTGTCCCTTGAGTACGAATGTAGGAGAGATTGGACTACATAATATCAAGAAGTTATGTACTCACCATAACGTTCGATGTATGTAGCCAATCTCGCCTCACACTCTTACGTACCCTCCCACCTGCCCCCTTCCTGGAGGATTTGGAGGCTGAAATTGGCATTTGAGTACCCTTCAATGGCAGTTGTTTTTTCTTATTCCCCTTGATAGAGTTGTACTGTAGTGGGTTGTTATGCATGAGGTGCGATTGTGGTTTTGCAGCAATCTAGATCTGGGGCTATGGAGCAGTGCAACATGGGATACCTGTTTAGCCCAGCCAATTAGAGACTTTGTGCTAGAAAATTAAAGTTGGCCGAGTCGGAGCCGATATTCTGCTCCGAACCCGTGAGTAAGAATGTTGGGCGAGATGGACTACATACATCGAACGTTATGGTGAGTACATAACTTGATTTTCAACATGTTGACACGCGAATGGGGGAGCCCAGACATGGATCTTTTTGCCTCACCCCAGAGCTACCAGTTGGACAAATTTTGCACAAGAGCTCCTCACAAAAAAGCCTGGAAAGTGGATGCTCTGTCCTTCAGCTGGAAAAATCCTGTCAGTCTATGCCTTTTCCCCCTCTGCTCGCCAAAGTTCTACTAAAAGTCAAACAGGACAAACCAAAAATGATTTCGATTGCTCCAGACTGGCCTCTCCAACACTGGTACTCACTCCTGTGCAGTGTCACAAATTTCTCCATGGCACCAGATTCCGACACCTTCCTTACTGTCTCAGCAGGAGAACTTTGTGTACTTTTTACTGTTTTTGCCTTAACTTTTCAAAAAAAAAAAAAAGTAAGTTTCTTGTTTCCCACCTTTCTAAGCTAGTATAGTCCAGTTTTCAGGCTAGTGTTGAATTCAGGGCTGTTTTACAAGTTTCTGAGTTTGCCTGTACCTTACTTGGATAGAGAGAAGTTTCTCTGTTCACCTGTGAGAGAGGGGAACTTTGAGCAGCCATCTGTCCCTGGAGGAGTGTTTCCAGCCCAGAAGCTAGTAGTTTAAAAAAATGTGTTGCATGGTTTTGTGCACTGGGCAGCACCAGTTAGCTAGGGTTAAATTATTTCTGGCTCCACTAAGTCTCCTTCAGTTTTTCACTTGAAACTAGTCTAGTCCAACTCTCAACCTAAGCACTCAAAAAGCATCCTACAGTCCAACATTTGCTCAGACCTAATAACAAGTACTAATATACCCCGACATTTGACTGCCCAGCAGGGCAAGACTCTTTATCCAGCCCTCACCAACCAAGCGACTAAGCAGCTCACTGTACTATTCAGGCATGACCAAAGGGCAACTTCAGGTGTACTCTCCAGTCCAGCTGGTGAATCTGGGTATCCTGAGGCAATGTTACAACTGCCTCATGTACACAGACAGCCCTGTCCTCCTACCACAAAACACTAACATATATGAGAGATGCAATTAAACAGCCAAACTGGAGGCTAGGGTATCTCCACCAAAGACTGACAGACAGTCAGTAGAAGGTTAACACTTGCATCACACCTCCAGCCTCACATAGACCTACTAAACCAGCACTGGCAAAAGATGCACATAAATACAAGAAATCATACTCTGAGGCTCTAAAAAACCTGCAAAAGCATCAGAGAGCTCCAAAGCAGACACCCACAAACACCCACAAAACCTGCACCACCCGTCACAAACCAGACAACACATAAAACACAAAATCAGTGTACCGCACAATCACAGCCCTTAAGGCAAAATAACATACCTAACACACTAGTAATAGGTGACTCAATAGTCAGGCACACTTGACACCCCACTCACTAGGCTGGACAAGAAGGTTACTGTTAGCTGCCTGTCAGGAGCCAGAATCTGCCACATAACACAAGCACTCAGGTCACTCCAGAACAAGTACAAATATGACTCTGTCATTGTTCATGTTGGTGTGAATGACCCGAGCCGTATCTCCCTGGACTACATGAAAAGAGACGTGGAAGAGCTCTCTGATCATGTAGCCCATGCGGGTATGACCCTGACCCGGAGTAGCGTCCTGCCCTCACCAAGAATAATACCTCCGTATAAAGAAAAAAATGATAAATTTCAGCAGTTGACTAAGCTTCTGGTGTCATTCAAAGGGGATCCAGTGTCGGTCAGCCTGGGATGACATGCTCGACAAGCCGCGTTGCTTAGCAAGAGACTGCTTGCACCTGTCACTCCTTTGCTTTCGAATACTGGCCAAGGCTCTTGCTGCCCCCATAGTGCCTTTTTTAGGCAAGGCTCAAAATTCAAACCCACCTCCGTAAACAGTACAAGTAAAAAAACTGAGGGTTATGCTACTCAACGCCAGGAGTTTAAATCTCAAAATGCATGCGCTTGAAGCACTCAAGTATGGAGACCGTCGGCATCTGTGCAGTAACTGAAAACTGGTTCAAGGCTCCAGAGAGCACTCCAGCACTACTGAGCTACGACTCGTACCACACATTTCGGCCACAGAACACGGACCGAAACACAAAAGGAGGGGGTGTATCCATATTCATCAAAGATACCCATACACATCCAGGTTAGTGGCGCAGCATGATACCTCTGAGATCATCCATGTGCAACTAACGTCGGGCATATCTGCAGTGCAAATTGTGGCCTGCTACAGATCACCCTCCATGACCCAGGACCACCTCTCTGCCTTTCTGGAGACACTGGAAAACATGAAGGTCCTACCGAACACCCTGATCTTGGGAGATTTCAATTACCCTTCCATTAACTGGGAAAACTACTTGAGTACAAACTCCCAGGCTCAGCGCTTCTTTGAATTTATCAGCTCAAATGCCCTGGATCAGCTGGTAAGCTCCCCTACCAGAGGCCACAACATATTGGACCCTGGTCATCACCAACATGGGCGACAGGTGCTCCGTACCGGAGGTCATCCAGTCACTGGTTAGATCAGACCATAAACTAATCACCCTGGATGTCCACACCCCACCACCACGCCCCAACCAAGGAAACCACAGTGAAAAACTTTTCTAAAGCAAACTTCACCTTAAGTCCAGAGGTGGTAAGTTTCACAGCCCCCACGCTAAAGGATAACACTGCCCAAGATGCAGAATCCTTTACAATTACACTCTGAGCACCTACAAGGATGCATGGATCGTGCCATCCCTAGCAAAACCAAGACTCTCTCCCCTAAGAGAAGGAAGCCAGTCTGGTGAACCCCTGCCATAAACAGGTTATACAACAAAAGGAGGAAACTAGTTCAGAAAAAAAGCAAATCCCAAGAAGGAAAGACCTCCCTGATCAGCATCCGTAAGAAACTAAGGTCCCTCATAAAATCATCCAGTGCTAACTTCGAAAGAAAAATGGGCAAGGACTCGAAAGATCACCACAAAGTAGTCTCTAGCTTTGTCAAAAATCTTAGTGGCAACTCGCAGATATGCTCTGAGTGTGTGCAAAATAGCACAAAATATACTGAACCTACTGATATTGCCAACATGCTGGCAGATTCAGTGCAAACTTAATCTCCCTCTCACCTTCAGAAGGGCCCACAGCAATACCGGAAAAGTGTAGGGTCCCAGAAGCACAGGTGAAAACAGCCCTTTCAAAAGCCAAAAACACAGAATCAATGGGGCCAGATGGTGTCCCAGGCTGCGTCTTGCATGAACTACAGAACAAACTAACCCCCCACCTAAACACGCTGTTCAACCTCCGCCTCTCCACAGGCTACGTGCCCATAGAATGGCGCACAACAGTGGTTATTCTGCTCCACAAAGGAGGAGCCACAACTGTCCCTGATAACTATTGCCCCATAAGCCTGACTAGCCTGGTCTGCAAGGCTATGGAGCGCATCATCATGGAACTAGTTAACAAACACATTTGGAACCTCCAAACACTTGACCCGACCCAGTTCGGCTTTAAGGGCAGATCATGCCTACTTAAACCTGGTTGACTTCTTCGAGACAGTTACCAAGGCCATAGACGAGGGAAAGGTGGATCTGAAGTAGGAACTTCATTTGTCAGCAACCTTTGGGATACGGATCCGATCTCTGATCCGAGCCGGCAACTTTTACCACAGCATAGATCCGAGCTCCTAGCTCCTCCCTTTACCCATAATCCCCTGCCAACCCTGACTGACCTCTGATCTAGTTTGCCGCGCTTCAAGCTACAAGCTGGATTTCGCGCTCCTGGTAGTTCAGTGAACTTTGTGAGAAAAACTTTGCTTTTTTTATTCCTTTCTCTTGTGTGTGTGTGTACGAGTGTTCAGGTTTCCTATTTTTATATCTTTTGTGTTTAGACTTTTTTTCCCTACCCTCGCTGGTTCGTATTGTGTTTGTGGTGTGTGTAGGGGCCTAGTGAGTGTTTTCTGTACACCATGTCGGAGGCCCCTAAAGCCATCTTTTCAAAATGCACCGAGTGTGGCCATAAGCTTTCACTGGCAGATGGCCACACCCGGTGTTTTAGGTGCCTTGGGGTTGAACACCTCTCTTCGGGATGCACGATTTGCACAGCGTTCAACCCCAGGGCACTTAAGGACTGGAGGTCGAAGCTGATCCTGGCGGGCCTTTTGCCCCCGGACTCTGCTCCGGCCCCCAGTACTTCTGTGGCCGCTACCCAGCCCTTGGTGGTAGCCACCCCCGTCTCCCTCCCTCCGGTCGGGACTCAACCTCCCGTTTCTGCTCTGGAGGAGAGGGAGGCCGGAAAAACCAAACGGAAGGAGAAGCACCATAAGCGGCGGGCCGAGGACTCTTCCTCGGCCCCGCCCGCCAAGCGGGCTTTTCCATCCAGAGCTTCTGGATCACCTCCTCGGCTCCGGTCCCCTTGTTTTTCACTGGTACCCGGGGAGGAGGGGACCCGGTCCCCGTTGAGGTCATCAGGGCGACACTCTAGGTCTGCCTCGGTGGCCTCACCGAGGTCCACCTTCAGTATGTCAGATGCAGACATGGACCGGATGATGAGGAGGTTCATCCAGGCCCAGCTGCAGATGGGAGTGCTCTTGCCTCCTCCAGGGGAGCTCGACCCCATTTTTTGCTCCAATTGCTCCTTCTCCGTCCCGCTTCCTGGATTCGGAGCATTCGGAGCTGAGCCTTGTCGGATCCTGGGGTGGGTCGGAGCCGATAGTACTGGTTACTTCTGCTCCGACTGGTCCCTCGAGCTTGTCGGATCCGACCTCTCCAAGCCGTGGGTTGAGCTTCAGATCCGAGGGACTTTGTGCGACTTCGGCTCTGTCCCGGTCAGAGCACACTGGTCCTTCGGATCAGAGGGTCTCGGCCCCGGATCCGGTCCCCGCTTTGGATCCGAGTGGGAGTCTACTTTCGGAGCCTATTGAGAGTGGCTCCCCCTCGGCTTTCGCGGTGGTGGAGGGGGCACTGTTAAGTGCATCCGGACCTCCGGTCCTGGCTTCGGCTCCCCCCTGCACTCCCTCTCAGCTGTTCCGGGCTCCCATCACCCTGCCTTTGGGACAGCCTGCTTCAGCGTCTCTGGGTGTTACTTTGGAACGTGATATTGCTGGTGAGTCTTCCTCGGACAGCCCCCCCCCCGAGGAGGTCCCTCACAAAGCCAAGTGTTAGAGGAGGCACGTGGACTCCCCCCGAGTTCCTTACGGTAGATACCGACTTAGATGAAGGGGAAGGCTCCCCAAGGCCACCCCCCCCCCCCCCGAGGATGTCTCCTTTGGAGACATCATGGAAATTCTCAGGATTAGGGGAGGGTGGTCTGCCCCCAAGGCTTCCTCCTATGAGTCCGTATTCAGAGGCGTTCGAAGCAGGGCCATCTACCTCTTGGGTGTCCCCTCCCCCCGACCCCCTGGTAGACCTTATTTCCACCAGGGCTTGGAAGGAGCCGGACACTGTAGAGCCAGTCCCCAAGCGCCCGGATAGAATCCTGAGTCCCCCTGCTGAAAGAACCCACTGGAGCAGAGGTCCCCCCGTGGATGCCATGTTGGTGGCGGCGGCCACCAAGAGAGTTGACTCAGGAGAGCTCTGCGGTCCACCCGCCGAGTAAGGAGTCTCGAGCGTTGGACCGCCTTGGGAAGCGGGTCTTTAGTTCAGCAACCTTCTCCATGAGAGCGATGAACTATATGGCACACGTCATCCGGGTGCAGTGAGATCTAATAAAAGAATACGCTGCATCCCCCCCAGAGTCCATGTCGGAATGGGACAAGCAGCTGTACTCCTCCCGAATGTCTACTCTACGTTCAGTTTCCAATACCTCTATGCGGCTCTTGTCTCACGCCACTGAAGGAGCCGCTAGAGCTGGCGGAGCCGGCCTGGTAATTGGGCGCCAAGCCTGGCTCCGACATTCTGACTTCTCGGAACCCTTTAAGGCGTCATTCGCGAATGCCCCCTTTGACGGTTCTGCACTGTTTGGCAAAACCGTCCGCGACACTTTAGTCCAGAGTGAGAAAGACGGGAAGACGTTGTCTGCCGTCTGAGTCCGCTTCTCTGCTCCCCAGAAGTCCTTTTCCAAGAACCAAAAGGGTCAGAAGAAGATGTGGTTCCGAAAATCGCATCAGTCCCAGTCTGCTCCGGACAACCAGTCCTCTCGTGGCAGAGGAGGACAGGGAGGACGCCGCCCAAGAGGCAGAAGGGGTCCCAGAAATTTTGGGTCCAGAGAACCTTTCTCAGAGAGGCCCACGCAGAACTCCTGAGGGGTTGCCTGGCTGCTCCACTCTGGAGGCAGTCGGGGGGCGTCTTTTGAAGCACCTAGCAATGTGCGAGTCTATAACAGATCGCTGGGTGCTTAGTATCATATCCAGAGGCTACCTAATTCTGTTTTTTGTAACCCCCAAAGCCAGAAGCCTCCCGACGTACCACCCAATCAAAGGGAGGCGGCTGCTACAGAAATTCAGCAGCTTTTGCAAAAAAGAGCCATCCAACCTGTCCCCCCCAGATCAGTTCGGATCGGGGTTTTACCCCAGGTTCTTTCTGGTGCCAAAAAAGACTGGGGACTTGAGGTCCATTCTCGATCTCTCTCTCTCTCCTGAACCTGGCAGTACCCAAAGAAAAGTTCCGAATGGTCACTCTACAATTTATTCTCCCCCTATTACGGGAGAACGACTGGATGTGCTCGATAGACCTCAAGGGTGCGTACTACCACATTCTGGTGGACAGACGCTCTAGGAGGTTCTTCCGCTTCCGGCTGGGAGCCAGTCACTTTCAGTTCAGGGCCCTTCCCTTCGGTCTCACCTCAGCCCCCAGGGTGTTCACCAAAGTCTTGGTGGTTATAGCGGCCCACCTGAGGCTTCAGGGAATTCAGGTCTTTCCGTACCTCAATGACTGGCTCTTCATTGCCCCAACAAGGCATCTGCTCTCTTCAGGCAGGGATTATTTCCTCAACCTTGCTTCATGTCTAGGGTTGACTATCAACATGGCCAAATCCTCTCTGGTCCCTACATAGGTAATAGATTTCATAGGGTCGAGATTGGATTCCAGAATAATGCTTGCCTTCATGACTCCCGATCGGCTTCAGAACCTGAGGATGTCCTTCAAGGATGCATCTGCAGTCCTAACATATGGGTTGTCCTGCCTCAGGCAGCCCTTCGGTCGGCAGCTTCTGCTTCGGGCACCGCGCGGCAAGAAAGACTGAGGAAAACCCAATTCGCAGCAGCTATGACGTCGGGTGAAGTGCGACATCAGCCGAGGCCAGACCCAGACTTTGGAATCCGGCCGACCGAAGGGCTGCCTGAGGCAGGACAATCCATATGTTAGGACTGCAGATGCATACCTCTCGGACATCTACATTTATGGTAGGTACAAAACTGTACTTTGCATGTCCAGGCCATTCTCCGACTTCCTGCTCCACCAGCGGAATTGATCCTGAGGGCTCTAGGGTCCATGGCGGCAGCTTTTCCTCTGCTGCCCCTAGCCCGTCTAAATATGAGGGTCCTGCAGTGGACCCTCCAGGTACAATGGTCCCTGTCTCGCAACCCCCTGTCCCATCCTATTCCCCTAAGCAGGGCTTGCAGAGGGTCACTCATGTGGTGGCTCCAGTCCCAGAGTCTCCACACGGGACGACCATTCTCTATGCCTTCCCCCGTCGCCACAGTGACCACGGACGCCTCTTGCCTGGGGTGGGGGGGGGCACTATTCAGGCAGAACGGTCCAAGGCACGTGGAACGACACGGAGACCTCCTTGCATATCAGTGTCCTAGAGATGAAGGCAGTGCTGTTGACGTTGCATGCACTTCACAGCCTTCTTCCGATTGGGACGATTGCAGTACAAACGGACAACGTCTGTACATCAACAAACAGGGGGAAACCATGTCTTATCCTCTTTGTCGCGAGGCCATGAGAGTGTGGGAATGGGCGATATCCACCAACCGCTTTCTCATTGCAACGCACATTCCGGGACGGTCCAACATCCTAGCAGACGGGCTCAATCGTTCGATTCCGACCCCGTACGAATGGTCTCTCAATCCTCTAGTAGCGAAACAAATATTTGCCCAATGGGGGCAATCCTGTTGCGATCTTTTTGCCTCTCCTTCAAATACCAAATGGAACAGTTACTTGGCTCTAATCCCCCCTCAGGGGGAGTCCCCGAGAGACTCTCTAGTACATGCTTGGCCACCCGGTCTCCTTTACGCTTACCCTCCATTGCCCATGATGCTAAAATTCTTACAGAAAGCCAGTCGGCTGGGGAGCAAAATGATCCTCATTGCCCCATTCTGGCCTCATCAGACGTGGTTCCCGTACCTGTGGTCTCACCTGATTCATTCACCCTGGATTCTGGATCCCCTTCCGGAACTCATTACTCACCCTCTGGGTCTTCCGACCCCCAACCTGGTCAACCTCAAGCTGACTGCTTGGTTGCTCCAGTTCCACTCCTGATAAGGACTCCCGGAATCTCCTCACCAGTCAAAGCCATCCTAGTAGCAGCATATAAACCTTCCACCAGAAGAGTCTATCGAAGTAAGTGGAAACGTTTCTCCATCTGGGCGGAGCACCATCACTTAGATCCTTTCACGGTACCTATTATGTCGGTTTTGGATTTTCTAACTACCCTTTTTCATAAAGGGGCTAGCTGCTCTACAGTCAAGGTACAACTAGCAGCGATTTCGTATTATCATGTAGGGCATGAATCAGGCCCTCTAATTACTTCCAAGCTTTGTAAAGATTTCCTCAAGGGTACCTTCCTTCTCAGACCCCCGGTCAGGGGGTAGTACCCCCATGGGATTTATCTTTGGTTCTCCAGGCCTTGACAAGCCCCCCTTTCGAGCCGGCGGCTACGGTTGATCTTAAATACCTCTCTTGGAAGACTGCCTTCTTGGTGGCCATTACTTCAGCTAAAAGGGTCTCTGAGCTTCAGGCTCTGTGTTAAACCACTGTACTTAGCA
This sequence comes from Protopterus annectens, assembly GCF_019279795.1. NCBI lineage: Eukaryota > Metazoa > Chordata > Ceratodontiformes > Protopteridae > Protopterus > Protopterus annectens. The sequence goes on from NC_056750.1 coordinate 846,725,663, forward strand.
TTCCATCAAGATAGTTTACCTCAGGATCAATCCTTCCTTAATGCCTAAGGTATCTTCGGAAGCTAATATTAATCAATCTATTAATCTTCCCGTGTTCTTTTCCCAATTACCAGAACAAAGGAGTACAAACTGCATTCCTTGGATGTGCACAGACAATTACGCTTTTATATTCATCGAACTGCTGGTCATAGGCAATCTGACCAGTTGTTTGTCTCCTTTGCCAAAACAAGTTTAGGCAAGTCAATTTCTAAAGTTACACTATCACGGTGGATAGCTAGTTGTATCCTCTTAGCGTGTCAGAGTTCGGGAAGGCCTGCACCTCAGGGAGTCCAAGCTCATTCTACTAGGGCCGTCGCTACTTCGGCGGTTTTTAAATCTTAGGGTTCCCTTAGATGATGATTGTTCCGCAGCCACTTGGGCCTCATCTCATACCTTTATCAGCCATTACAAACTGGATGTTGTCTCCCGAGGTAGGGCATCCTTTGGCTCTGCAGTGCTCCGGAATATTCTTCCATAAAGGCCACCCAGGATTCAGGTAGCTGGGGTCTCTGTCCCAAAGGTTGCTGACAAATGAAGTTCCTATTTCAGATTAAGAAGTTATGTACTCACCATAACGTTCCATCTGAGTAGGTATCTTCATGTGTCTGCAACCATCCCCCCTCCTCCCCCCTGACCTATAGGATCTGTCTTGGATAAGCCCCTTCCGGGGCACAGTAACAATGGTTATATTGGGCAAACTTGATCTGAGGCCAGTCAGGGTTGGCAGGGGATTATGGGTAAAGGGAGGAGCTAGGAGCTCGGATCTATGCTGTGGTAAAAGTTGCCGGCTCAGATCCGAGATTGGATCCGTATCCCAAAGGTTGCAGACAAATGAAGATACCTACTCTGATGGAACGTTATGGTAAGTACATAACTTCTTATTCACACACCTACCTTGATCTCGCCAAGGCGTTAGACACCATGCTCTGACAGCCTTCAAGGACCACATTCTTCCAGGACAGTTAGTGGTAAAGACGGACAACACCACTGATGTCCTTCAAGGATGCACCTGCAGTCCTTACAAATGGGTTGTCCTGTCGTCAGGCAGCCCTTCGGTTGGCCGGATTCCAAAGTCTGGGTCTGGCTTCGGCTGGTGTCGCACTTCACCCGACGTCATAGCTACAGTTTCTCGGGTATAAAGGCATCAGCCGACGCCATTTTCCTCAGTCTTTCTTGCCGCGTGGCGCCCGAAGCAGAAGCTGTTCGCAAGTGCCGGTCGGTCAGATCCAGAGATTACTACTACCGAATACCATGGCATTGTGGAACACTGCATTGAGCTTACCAAGTACATCTACAAGCTCAATTCCTGCCTGGAAAACTAAATACACTGGCAGATGGACTAAACAGAAACCTCATGGACCCACACGAGTGGAAACTGGAACCAAGGATTTTAAACATGTTGACAAGAAAATAGGGGAGCCCAGATATAGACACGTTTGCCTCCCCGCCCCCGAACGATAAATTTGAAAAAGTTTTGTGCAACGACTCCCCACAGACAAGCTTGGAAAGTGTATGATCTGTCCTTCAGCTGGAAAAACCTATCAGTTTATGCCTTTCCTCCTCTGCCCTCCAAAGTACTACTAAAGATTAAACAAGACAAACCAAGGATGATTTTGATTGCACCAGCCTGGCCACAGCAACACCGGTACCCCCCCCTCCGCATTGTCTCACTGTTGGCCTCATGGCACCTGCCTCAGACTCCTACCCTGCTGTCTCAGCAGGAGAACCAGATTCTGCACCCTCAGCTTTAAACACTGAACCTAGCAGCCTGGCTAATTACCTAAGCTGCTCTTTACCATCCCTCAGTAAACCAGTGATGGATGTCATTTTAGAGGCAAGGAGGCCTAGTACTAGAAAATCTTATGCTGAAAAATGGAAAAGGTTCTGTGCCTGGAATCTATCATAAGGGATGAGCACAGCAGTGCCCAGTTTACCTCAGATTTTACAATACTTAACTGAGATGCTTCACAAGGGCCTGTCTTTTTCCTCAATAAAAAAAAATCACACCTCAGCCATTTCAGCTCATAACACAGAACTCTCCCCTCTTTTCTCTTCCACTGCTCAAGCAGTTCCTCAGAGGGGCCAAAAATGTAAGACCATCCAGGAGACCTCCATCTCCAGCCTGGGACCTTAGCTTTGTATTGGAGAAACTCCCCCTTCCTCCTTTCGAGCCAGCTGCTACTGCAGATTTAAAATTCCTTTCTTGGAAAACGGCTTCCCTTTCAGCCATCACTTCAGCAAGAAGGGTATCTGAATTACAGGCCCTTATAGCAGTGGAGCCTTTCATCATCTTTCATGCGGACAGGGTGCCCCTCAGGACCAATCCCTCTTTCATGCCAAAGGTGGTATCCAGTGTGGCCTTTAATAAAGTCCATTCATTTGCTTACCTTCTTTCCTAATCTACAGAACAAAGGGAAATGGGTGGGTATTGTATTCCTTAGATGTGCACAGACAACTTAGTCTACTTGGACAGGTCTAAACCTCAAAGGAAATCTGAACTGTTGGTGGCATTTGCTGCGGGGGCAGAGGGGAAGGTTATTTCAAAGTGAACCATCTCCAAATGGATAGGCCATTGCATTCATTTCTACTAGAAGCACTATGGAAAACCTATCCCACAGGGGATCAGATCCCACTCGACCAGGGCTGCATCTACCTCTACAGCCTTTCTCAGAAGCGTACCTACGAGGGACATCTAGAAGCTGCTACCTGGAGTTCTGTACATACTTTAATCAAGCATTACCATTTGCCAATTTTTTCTAAATCCAGAGCTGGCTTTGCCACTGCAGATGTCCTTCAAGGATGCATCTGCAGTGACGGCGCCTGGGGTATAAAAGCGTCAGCCGGCGCCATCTTACTCTGTCTTTCTTGCCGCGTGGTGCCCGAAGCAGAAGCAGTTTGCAAGTGCCGGTCGGCCAGCTCCTGTAAATTCGCTGTACGAAGACTTCAAAAGCTAAGTACCCCATTGGGGACTCTTTCTTGCCTCAGCTGATGCCAGAAAAAGTTAATAATGGTTTAACTTGTGGGAAACAAATACCTCATAAGGATTTCCACTCTTATTGTCTACCCTGCTTAGGCCCAGACCACGACATCTCGGCCTGTTCAGCCTGCGCTTCCTTCAACCGACGCACTCTTAGACGTCGGTCGGAGTTCGCAGAAGAGTTTTTTGGGGATAGTTTTGCTTACAAAATGCCGTCTGAAACCCCGACATCACATTTAATTAAGAAACGGAAAGACAAGGACCGACACACGCGGGCCGCAGTTTCGTCTGAAACCACGGCTAGGCCTACCGCGAGTGTCTCGGTTGATAGAGACCTTGGAACTTCCGAACCCTGAAATAATTCAACCGACAGCCTCTGCCCTGGAGGCTCCTACCGAGTCGGTTACAGAATTGCCTTCCGAAACTGGTGTATTGGAATCTTCCGACACCATACCTTTAGACAAAGCTACACCAGCACGTGGTGCAGCCAGGCCTCCTGCATCCATGTCTATTAAGGCCTTTACCAGGGCTAAAGCTGCAAAACACACTAAAGCCATGCCTCCCAGAGTTATTCCTCAGGGACCTTCTTCTAGTTCACAGATTCTAACTTTAGCAGAGGACCTTATCTCCTTAATTAGGGGCTCTCAGCCTCATCCGGACAGGGGCTCCCAACCCCCCTCTAGACAAAAGGCCCAGGATGGATCCTCCTGATCCCCTTTCCTCAGAGGAGGCCTCTGTTGGCTCGGATCATTCAGATTACCAGGAGGAGGCTTATTCGGCCTACGAGGATTCGGATGCAGAGGAATCTATTCCCTCGGCCTCCCCTCCTGAAGAGCTTTCCTTTGGGGAGAGCCTTCACACTATGAGAGAGCATTTCAAATGGCAGGGCCAGGAATATTCTGATTCCAGGAAAAGACTAAGAACTTTTCTTCATTTACCTCCGCATAGACCTTTGGCTATCCCTCCTGTTTTAAATGTGATTGATGTATATTCTGACTCTAGTATGACCCCTGACACTCTGCCTCCGGCCCCTGTTAAGCCCGATAGGTATTACAGGGTCCTGGACACACAATTTTCTTTATAAGGCCCACTCTGCTGACCCTGAAACTATTTCGCAGGGCCCTAAAGGGGTTGCAGCTGTTACTACTAAGAACCCACTCCCCTCTGCAAAGGAGTCCAGGGAATTAGAGAGATGGGGTAAAAAAGTGTATACTTCTGCAACTCTTGCTATGAGGGCATTGAATTGTCAATTTCATATGATACAGTATCAAGAGTATTTATTAGAAGAAATGCATAAGAAATTGTCTTCTTCTGAACCCCTTGACCGTAAATCCCTTCAGGATCTGGTACATAACTCCCAGCAGGTTAGCAACCACTTCTTGCAGTGTGGTTATGATGCATTGGAAGCTTCATGTAGGTCAGCAATGACAGGTGTTGTCATACGCAGGCATGCTTGGCTAAAGGAACAATCTCTGCCAGAACAGGTTAAAGCTAAGCTTTTGGATGCTCCACTGGAAAAGCAAAAGTTATTTCGTTCCACTGCTCAAGACGTCCTAAAGAAACTTGAGGAAAAGGCAAAATCTGTACAAACAGTTAAGGATTTTCTTCAAGTCCAACCGCCTAGATTCAACAGAAACTGGCCTTCCAAGAATTGGTCCTTTCCGGACACAGTAAGATTTCAAAGGGGCAGGAACAGGCGTGCCAGAGGTAGAGGGCAAGCTAGGGGCTCCTACAGAGGCAGTCAATGGCAACCTCCAATCCAGACAGGAACTTCAGGACCTGCAACTGCTGCACAAGGACAAACTCAATGACTTTGCTTGGACTCCGCCAACCAGGGCTCAATTAGAAGCACCTTTGGGCGGAAAGCTTTCTTTATTCTCAAGCAATTGGCACAACTTTACAAGAGACAAATGGACACTCCAAATAATAGACAAGGGATACAGGTTCCATTTCCACACATTGCCAAAAAGAAAAGGCATGCCAGGTCTGCCACCAAATCAAAGGGCAGAGGCTTTGAAACAAATCTCAAACTTACTACAAATGAAAGCCATAGAAAAAGTTCCTATTTCAGAACAAGGCCAAGGATTTTACTCAAGGCTATTCCTTGTTCCAAGAAAAGAGCATCAATGGAGACCATTTCTCGACTTGTCCGTACTGAATACTTCTCATTGTGCCAAAATTCAAAATGCTGACTCTACAGCAACTCCTTCCCATGCTGGGCAAGGGGTCTTGGCTGGTTACTCTAGACCTCAAGGAGGCATACCTGCATGTCCCTATCAGACAAAGTTGCAGAAGATACCTCAGATTTCTTGCAGGGTCAGAGCATTATCAATTCTCAGCATTGCCCTTTGGCTTATCTACTGCGCCCAGAGTATTCACGAAATGCCTGGCATCAGTAATAGCACACTGCAGACTCCAGGGGATTCAAATCTACCCATATCTGGACGACTGCCTTATACAAGCGGACAACCAACAAACTTTGATAATGGACTTAAATTATGCCATCAATCTTCTACAGGCCTTGGGATATACAGTCAACATGCACAAATCAAGACTTGTTCCATCCCAAAGAATAACCTTTCTGGGTGCGGATCTAGATACAACCTCCCAAATGGCTTATCTCACAGAAGAAAAACAAAGTCAACTACCGGATTACTTCAAGAATCTGATAAGACAAACCCAGCTGACCAAGAAAAAAATCCTGCAGGCCCTGGGTTACATGGCATCCTGTATTCTTTTGATTCCACAAGCAAGGCTACATATGAGAAAGCTACAGTGGTACCTAAGGAGTTTATGGACTCAGCACAGTCACAGTTTGGAACCTTTAATCCCACTCATTCCATGCCTTCACAAGGAATTTCTGTGGTGGGCTCAGGCCAGCCGGTCCAAAAGAGGGTTGCCCTTCACAAAGCCAAGAACACCACAGTTATGTGGTACATAAACAAGCAAGGAGGGTACCCATTCGTATCCTCTCTGCAGACTGGCAATGAATCTATGGGATCTTTCCTTGAAACTCAATATAGTTACAAGCTCAGTTTGTGCCAGGGAAGGACAATACACTGGCGGACAGCTTAAGCAGAAATATCATGGATGCACTCGAATGGATGCTGCACCCAGACATTTTTCAACAGATAACACAATCTTGGGGGAGCCCGGACCTAGATCTATTTGCACCCCCCCCATCAATCGCCAACTGAAGAAATTCTGCTCAAGGACATACCACCCACAAGCGTGGAAAGTGAACGCCCTCTCTTTCAGCTGGAGAAATCTGATGGTGTATGCATTTTCTCCTATTCCATTAATGACCAAGGTGTTACAGAAGATCAGGGCAGAACAGCCAAAAGTGATTCTGATAGCTCCGGACTGGCCAAGACAGCACTGTGGTACCCACTGCTAAGGAGCATGTCATGTACGAAACCATGGCCCCTACCTCTATGGCCACTTCTACTGACACAACACAGATACAAAACTCTACATTCCAACCTAAAAACATTGCAACTAACAGCGTGGAGAATACCTTGACTCCTCCTCAGGATAAGCTGTCCCAGAGAGTGAAGAATATTATTATGGAAGCTCGCCGCCCTTCCACAAGGAAGGCATATTCAGCAAAATGGAAAAGATTTCTCATCTGGAACACCACAAAGGGCCTAGATGCGACAATGATGAACATGGCACATATCCTGGAATATTTGGCAGAAATGTTCCACAATGGGCTGTCTTACTCTTCTATTAAGATTCATGCTTCAGCAATTTCAGCAGAGTACAATACTGATCCACCTGTCTTTTCTCATCCTCTACTAAGACAGTTTCTAAGAGGAATTAAAAACATCAAACCTCCTAGGAAACCACCTGTACCTGCTTGGGACCTTAACTACGTGTTAGAAAAACTAACACTGCCTCCATTTGAACCAGCAGCATATGCAGATCTACAGTACCTTTCATGGAAGACTGCTTTCCTTCTGGCAATAACCTCAGCAAGAAGGGTTTCGGAATTGCAGGCCCTGATGGCAGTTCAGCCATTTATTATTTTTCACCAGGACAGAGTTTCATTAAGAACTAATCCTACTTTTATGCCAAAGGTGGTATCCAGGGTTTCATTGAATCAAGCCATTCACTTGCCTGCCTTCTTCCCAAATCCACAAAACAAAGGGGAGAAGCTGCTGCACACCCTGGACATTCACAGACAGTTGCGCTACTACTTGGACAGAACTAAAGGTTTCAGAAAAACTGACCAGCTGCTGGTAGCATATGCTGCTGGTACTCAAGGAAAAGCAATTTCCAAACAGACAATTTCAAAATGGATAGGAAATTGCATCCGCTTTTGTTACTCATTTCATGAAAAGACTGTACCAGCTAACATTAGACCTCATTCTACGAGAGCCACAGCCACCTCCACAGCCTTCTTAAGAGGGGTGGCTACAAAAGACATTTTAGAAGCTGCCACATGGAGCTCCGTGCATACATTTGCCAAGCATTACAATTTACCTTTATATTCCAGATCCAGAGCAGGATTTGCTACGGCTGTCCTGCAGGGTATCTTAGCTACACCATCCTTTTCCTAGTACATCCACCCCCAGATTGGCTATGGTATTCTACCCATATGTGATGACTGCAGATGCATCCTTGAAGGACATAGTACAGTTTTGTACCTACCATAAATGTATGCATGTAGGTATGCATCTGCAGTCAGGTTTACCCTCCCTCCTTCCCCTCTGTGATATTCCTAGGGTGATTACCTCTCTCTTAGCTAGCTGGGGGGATCTATTATGGTGTATTTGTTTTTACATATATATTTTTGCAAATGTTTGGATTTTTTATTGCATTTTTCCAAATTTATCCTTCCTAGAGGGCACCTGGCATCTGGGGCAAGAAAAACTGAGGAAGATGGCGTCGGCTGACGCTTTTATACCCCAGGCGCTGTGACGTCGGGGAAAGGGCGACATCAGCCGACGCCAGACCCAGACTTTGGAATCCGGCCGACCGAAGGGCTGCCTGAGGCAGGACAACCCATATGTGATGACTGCAGATGCATACCTATCGGACATCTACATTTATGGTAGGTACAAAACTGTACTTTTTGCAAGGCCTTATAGCTGGTCCTAATGCTATCTAAATTCCTCCTCCCATCCTTTGCTTTGGGAATCTACCAAATGTAATGACTGCAACGTTGAAACACGAAGAACATAGTACAGTTGTGTACATTTACCCTAAATGTAGATGGAGTTTATTCACTGTTGCAGTCCTGGTTACCCTCCCTTCAGCCTCCTGAGTTCGTTTGGCTATACGTCTTCTCTCCTTTACAATGCTTAAAAGCTTTTTGGTGTATTTGCTTTTTTGTTTGAGGTATAACCTTGTATATTTATAGATTTTAATTGCTTCTCATTGGGGGGGGGGGGCGGCACCTGACATCTGGGGCAAGAAAAACGGATGTAATGATGTTGACTGCATGTTTTATACCACTGACGACCTGACGTCACGGAAGAGAGAGCAACCGACGCAGGACTCCAAGACTTTGTTAATTAGGCCGACTGAGGGCTACCTGCAAGTAGATAACCCAAATATAATGACTGCAACAGTGAATGCACTCTAACATCTACAGTTATGGTAAGTGTACACTGTACTTTCTGCAACTGGGTATGTTTAGCTGTGTCGTGTGGTTCGTTTTATATTGGTAAAAGTAGTAGAAAATGTGTCTGCAAGAATTCCTGAATGCTTTCAGGAAGTTGATTTCTAATGCTTCAAGCAAATATAGTACATAGTTTTATACAAAAAAAAATGTTCCAAGGGTTGACTTCAGATCAGTTAAACCTGGGATGGTTAATTTTAAGCACTAAAAATTAAATGCTGGTTGCAATTAAGATGCCAAATGGATTTTATTAGTGGTTTGATAGTAAGGTAGGGGTTTTAAGTGTTTTAAGGTCACACATTTTATATTTTTTGAAGAATTCTGGTTTAAATGAAGTCACTGAACAGTATACTCCCTAGTGATCTCTTGCATTTTTGTAGTTATACTTTGTTTGTATACTTTGTCAGTTTCATTTTCCTAGTACAAAGTATTAAATTGGAGAATGATCTCTTGTAAGTAGTATTGCATAGTATTAGGAGATGCATTTTGTAGCTATTAATACTGATGAAAATGGCAGTGAATGAAAAAGTAGAGTAACAGTAGTAGTGTAGAGTAATTATCTACAGTGTAGGCATTGTGAACGTTTTTTTCTTAAGCTTTGGGATATTTTATTTAACTTCAAATTTTGTTTTTAAAGGTACATTGGGAGTGGTGCTAAGAAATTTCCATACTCGATGACAGTTCATCGCAATGTCCGATCGTTTGGGGCAAATAAGCAAGGGAAAGGATGGGAAAAGCAAGTACGCCACACTCAGCCTGTTTGAGAAATACAAGGGAAAGTCAGTAGAAGTTATCAGAAATTCAGGTAAGTTATGCATGTGTTGCTTAAAAAGAGTATAAACTGCTTTTCTTTAGAATAGCTTAGGTGTAATGTAGTTATCATAATTTTGAAGTACCTGTTGTGTGTCATGGACCCTTGTCGACTTGAGCAACGATGAATGCATTATTTCTGCTTGCCGAAGGACTTGATCTGTTTTACTTGCTCATGGGAGGCGGACTGCATGTGTGAATAACTGTTCCTCCCTTACTACTTCCTCTCCATTTTCCATTGTCAAAAACTGGAATGTTATCAAGTGATCAGTTCTGAAGGCATTACTTCTCCTCGTTCTAGAAGGCTGCACACCTGCCTGTCTTTCCAGGTAGTAGTAGTGCGTTTTTGTATTCAGGTTAAAGTTAAGTCCTGTCAAGTTCACAAACTGTTTTTTTCTGCTTCCCCTTAGAAGTCCTGTTTACCTCTATTCCTTTATACACCTTTGTTTAATAACCTCACGTGTACCTTAACACCATTCTGCAATTAAACAGACCTATTTCAGGTGAAGGTATACTCTCCAGGCAGGCCATTTTTTTTCCTCTTGTCCCATGTCACCCCTTCCTGCATTAGTTGTCCACTTTGTTCCTTGGTGGAGAAAATAATTGGATGTTTGGGAGTGGGCCACTCTGCAGATCCTGCATAATTTTGTATCCCAACCCCTGCTGGGTTGTGAGCTCCACTGTAGCTGTATTTGGGAGCTGCATTCAGTCTCTGGACAAAGTGGCAAACTGCTTGTAAGCATGGGGCATGCTAGATCTTCGTGCTGCAGTGAGCTGAAACACTTGCATTCCTGCAGGTGTTGCCAGTGTAGCTGGCCAAGCTGCCTCCTCTTCCCTGGATGGGTTATCTGGTTTTTGCTACTCACTCCTGTCCTCCCCCTGTCTGGTTCCTCTAGCATCCATGCAGCTAATTTAACATTGGTAATATGGGGTGCAGGCAGGGCTTTATCCCTCTACACCATGGGACCAGGTCGCCTATCATTTTTTTTCACTTGAGTCTATCCCTTTCCCTTTGGCTGCTGTGTGTCCGTGCCGATTTATGCTATGCTGAGATTGTGTATGCTACACACATCTCATTAAGACTGTTATGTTAATGCTTGGCATGGACCAGGCACATGTCCTGAGCGTTGCTGCCTTCAAGACAGCTTTCTTGAAACAAGTGTCTCCTGTGTGCAAATTGGACTGCCCAACCTGTCCTGCAGGCTCCATCAACCCCAGGACAGGTTGGACAGGACTTCAGAAGTCAGACTTTGAAACTTGTGACCAGTATACTCATTCCAGCAGTACAGGATGATTAATTTCTTAAAAGGATACACAGGAGCTCTGTGTTTCTGATGACTCTTTTAGGAAACGGCAAGATGTTCTTAGTGTTTCACTGTTGCAGCCCCATTCAAACCTGGTTTGGGTTATTTTTCCCCTTGCCTAAGGG